>NC_079374.1:5025211-5035211 GCF_021018895.1 Seriola aureovittata | reverse complement strand
GATCAGCTGCTGTTGCGTCTTAATGGATTGACCCTTTCTATATAGGAGGGTGTGTGTGTGTGTGTGTGTGTGATGGGGTGGAGGAGGGATGATGTGAGGGATGAGGTCATTGTGTAGTGTGAGCATGCGTGACTGTGTGTGTGTGTGTGTGTGTGTGAAACAAAGGCGGATGGGACTCGGTGTGTGTGTATAAGTGATGACTTCACTTGTGCATTTATTTATGATCAGTGTTGCACCTCAAGCAGTGTGTGTGTGTGTGTGTGTGTGTGTGTGTGTGTGTATGTGTGTGTGTGTGTGTGTGTGTGTGTGTATGTGTGTGTGTGTGTGTGTGTGTTCCTCACCTTAAAGGGAAAAGACTGTAAAGAGACTGTAATTTTTTAGCCTCTTGCAGTGATTTTTGACAGTAGAGTCAGTATCCATAAACACATGAAATACATGAATGTTTATGAGTTCATCTACTAAAAGAAATGTTCTCATGCGTTCATCTGTATATGTTTAGCCAGGCATTCACTAAGACTTGAAACATGGGAGGAAACGGCTAGCCTGTTATCAAAAGTGAGAAAACACCCTTTAACTCCAGTGTGAGCCTTTAGTCACTGATGCATTACACCACATGCCCCGCGTAGCCAACAGAGACACGGAGGTTCAAACTGAGGGGTAAAATGTCACATTGTAAACAGGGAAGAAGGAAAATTTGAATTCTTAACATTTTTCCGATGTTTTTGCACATTCATAGTCAAATACAGACACGGTGCAGCTTCAGTAAAAATGTGTTTGTAGCTTCAGAAGTTCACATTGGCCAGATGAATTTTAAAAAACGGAGCATTTCCTGAACAGTTTCATTCAACCTGCCAATGTGACCTCAGGAAGAGAACTGATATTATAGCAGCAACGTAATTATAGTGTTTCTGCTGCATTTTAATTAACATACAACTATGTGGAAACTAAGCGGAGAGTCTGTTTTCCTCTGTTGTTGAGCATGGAGCAGCAACATGTGTCTGCCAGGTGACGTTGTGTAATGAAGCCCTGGTCTGAGTCAGGACACAGATGTGTGCACAGATGTGCGTTGCCGAGTGAAATTAAGTGACATTTTTGCACAAAATGGAAACATTTGCACAAACAGAAATAGGAAGATGTGAGGGGTTTTGGCTTCGGTGTTTTGTTCTGCCTGAGGAAAAGTCTCTGTTTTCCTTTGAGTGATAAAATGTCCTGAAAGCAGCCGAATGGTTCGCTCACACTCACATTTCCAACTGAGCCCTAAACCACGACCCAAGACCACATGGCTCAAGTGTTGATTTAAAACTTCTCTCTCTGCTTCAGTTCATATAACATCATCATCGGCCGGTCAACACTGTTGCTGACTCTGCCTCTGGTACACTCTCTCAGCAAGTAGAGGTTTCTGTGGCTGGGGAAGAGGTTATTCACAGAACCATAATGACTCAAAGACCCCTCCCACCCTCCTAAATAAAAAAGAATAACAATGGCTTCGAGGATCTGTTTAGGATCAACTGAGCACAGCACAGGACCCGACAGTATTTCATCTTATTAAAATGGCTTGCACATGCCTTTCTGTGCAGTCCGATGTGCTGAGGCAGTGAAAACAATCTTCCATCGCTGTGATTCCTGTTGATGATCAGCTGTGGTGACCAATCAGCTGACGGCCACACTCGACAATATTCTTTTTTTTCCAACTTGCTTGGGGCCGACTATCTTTATATTTCTTCATGTTATGCTTCTCAGTAGGTCTCAGCTTCACAGTGGTTCTCAGCGTAAACTGCAGTGTCCCACAACAATGAGAGAACAGCCGTTTGCACAGATCGATGACTGTGGACAGCGCACAGTCTGCAGAGGAACTGCTGCATGGACAGGTGCAATAGGCATGTTAAAATCTTAACTTGTGTTTCTGTGGCTTTATATCTGCCTGCCACCGATGTGAATCCCCCTGAACTGTTGCTGATACTTTTATCTGCCTTTCTGTTTCTATTTCTCTCTTTAAAACACTCGACTCCATTAGAGCCAAAGGCCTGACATGAGCATCTTCCTGATCTGTAGAGTGACACTCTGTATCAGGGCCACATGGTGTAAGTGGGAAACTGCTCTTTACATAATGATACATATAATGTTATGATGTTATATGTTCTGACATGTACGGAGCATGTAACACTCAGAGCCGTGACACACACACTGGGTTGTTACGACCTCGCATAAGGGAAAGGTGAGGATCCTCTACTTCTACACTGTTATTGCTGGCTGAGTGCATCTAACTATCATTTTCTGTGTGTGTGTGTGTGTGTGTGTGTGTGTGTGTGTGTGTGTCTTTTGTTCTGCCATCTCTTTTTCTCCTCCCGTCTCCCTTCACGTCTTTGTCTCAGTGTTGTTCACCGTGCCGGCTGCTTTTCTTTGGCCCTCTCATCGCTCTGAGCAACGAAGATTAGCCTGGTGCGTGGGGCACACAATCACACACACACACACACACACACACACACACACAATCCAGCGTCTTATAACAAGCTGTTAACCCTCGTTTATAAGTGTGGCCTTTGAATCAGCTCAGTGAAAGGGAGTGTAATCCCTGCCGGACGATTTAATGGTAATCTCCATATCCTGATTAGATTACACACAAACACACGCGAGCACACAATCACACACACACACACACACACACACAGACGCACACAGACGCATGTTGACTCCTAGAGGACTGAAGTGAAAATAAATTTTACATAAATGAACAGGAGATATCTTTGTCTCTTTTTATCCAACTCTTCTGTAATTGAAGTATTTTACTCTCCGTTCATCTGTGTGTGTTTCTGGGCCACTCGGTGTCGGCTGTATCTTTTCTTCTTCATGATCACACACAGTCAAGATTAACACCGCTGGCGTCTTTTTATAGCACTTTTTGCCTTTTTATGTTTGTTAACTGACAGTACAGAGTGACAGCAAACATGTGGAGTGCATCCATGCCTTTATATATCTGTATTCAACTTTATTTTTAGAACTATTGTAGCTTAAAAAACAAATATTCACCCACTGGAAAACAATTTCTAGCTTTTAACATAGTCTCTCTGAACTTGGACTGAAGCCCAAAACTATGTTTTCCACATTCACATGCCCACGACGGTCTGCACCCAGGGTCTATGTGCAGTCCAAAGTTTATGACCATGGGATTTTACATGCACACACTGATGTGTTCACACAGACACAGAGTGTATGCCGCATTCAGGCCGACAATAGCCCAAAAATTTAAATACAGCCTCTTACTGCGTTGGCACAGCGTCGGCCCGAACACAGAGGGCTCCAGCAGAAGAAGACAGGATTGCAGGCGCACAGTATGTGAAGAATGTAACTCTATAATTGCGCAATGCATTGGTGTCTGATAACTCCTCAGACTCATGCATGTGTTAGTATTGTATTAAACATGTACCAGTAGCAACATGTCCATTAACCACCGGTGATTTTATTCAGAACCAAAAGGAAGAATCTTCCACTGCACTCTGATTGTTTGGCAAACGGGAAGCTAACAGGCTGAGCAGCGTCGTGTCGATGGCTAACCCAACATGCTGAACTCACCTCGCGTACACTCCTACATCACTGCAGCGGCTTGAATATGTCACTCACTGTAAGTCAAGAAAAACACGATGTTCGCCCTGTGTTCAATTACCTTTAAGCTCAAGTAAACAATGCCTTTTGCTCTTATGTTATTTGTACTGCTGCTTTATTTTTCAAATATATTTCCTGTTAATTTTTGCAGTGCACAAAGCAGCCACACATACGCATACACACATACACTCAAACTCAAACTTCCAAACCATTAATTGCTCAAATCATCCCAACAGCAGCATCCAAAATGCTAATCGTAGGGTGGCTAAAGGTGAACAGATGCGTTGCTGTTATTTAAATGTATTTATCTGCTGTGTTTATTAAATTCAATCTACTCCATCTGTTCTCGATGAAATGTATGATCACAAAAGTCGGTCAAATTACGCACTGGTCTACTGACTCCCACGAGCAGCATGTTGATAATCATCTTGCCTCTTTTAGCCAGTTACGAGATAAATACAGTCTCCCTCATAGTCACTTTTTCCACTACCTACAGGCGGGGAACTTTATAGCCTGCTCTGACATCTCACCAGGCAGCGTGCCGTTAATGAAAGCACGTCTCTAACTCCCACCGCCAAACATTTAATGTCACAGTTTAAGGGGAATATCTCCTCTGAATATCTCAAGGATGCATAGGGTAAGGAAATTGTCTCGGAAATACCTCATGAGCTTTGGGGGGAAAAAAGAGCTAAGTAGAATTAAGGGTCGTTCTGTTAGTGCGAGACTTCAGCTGATACGATATAAAACTGTGCACCGTGTGCACTATTCAAAGGTCAAGCTGAATAAGATCTATGCCTCCGTTTCCGCTAAATGTGACGTGTGAGTTGGAGGATGGGACTTTAACATCGCCTCCTCTGGTCATGCCCCAAAGATCCTAAGTTCTGGGAGGAGATATTTTAATGGTGCGGTTTAATATGTGGGAGGCAAGCTGCTCCTGACTGTAACTCTGCTGTTCTGAAAACTGCAACACGAGAGTACACTGGCTGTTTGTAGAGAGACGGTAATCTTCGTCCAACTGTCTCTTGAAGTTAGCGAAGGTTTGGGGATCCTTTGTTGACTGCGTCCTGAGAAAAGCCGAGTCCTCCTCAATTACTAACGCACTCCATGTGTCTCTCTGTTCATTCATTGTCCACCCCTTCTCTGGTTTCCCGAATACTCCCGAATACTAATACGCATGGGTGGCTGTGGGTCGGGAAGTAGAGTGGGTCGTCCAGAAGGTCGGTGGTTTCATTCCTGTCTCCTCCAGTCCTCATTTCGAGATACTGAACCCCATGTAGCATCAGTGTGTGCATGGTTGAAAAGCACCCCATGTATCGAGAATAGTGCCGTATGATTGAGTGTGTGTGTGTGTGAATGTATGAATGTATGTAATACTTATATATAATTAATAATAATATATTCTGACCTTTATTGGGTGGGTGAGGGCGCTCAGGGTCTTTGTTTCTTTTTTTCCTTTTCTTCCTTTTATGTGTATTTTGCATACTGGAAAACTCAAAATAAAATATAAAAAAAGAAGAAATAATTATCCAACTGCTGACACACACACACACACACACACACACACACACACACACCCTGCAATCATTAAATGAATGTGTTCTTCAGACTGCAAGCTGTCAGCAATATACCAAGAATACATCAGGGGGTAAAAGTCAGCATGTGCGCTGTATTACACAGTCTGTTCTCACACACACACACACACACACACACACACACACACACACCACGGTGCTGACATCATATCTATACACTATCATCATGCAGAACATCATTTAACAGCTTGCGGTGTCTGTTTGTGTTCAGACGGATGAGTGGGTGATAAAATCAGGCTTGTTGTTCAGGGTAGCAGCCATTTAAACTAAATGATCGTCACCAACAATAACCTCATTTAACTGGATGAGAAATGGGCGACGTGCGACAGTTCACCAAATAACTGCTGGGTGAGCTAATGAGCTCTCCGCCAGTGTGGAGATGAAAATAGGAATTCGGAGCTGCAGCTGGAAAAGGAAGGATTAATAATATGTTTCTGTTTTATTTACTTATTGAGTGATTTATTGAAAAGCTTTTATGTCTCATTTTAATTTGCTGTTACTGCCAAATACATGAGCAATTAATTCAAGTAATTCCACCTTCCATAATGTTTTCAGCGAGACTTTGATTAGTATCCTCCGTGCTTTTTGTTTGTGATGGCTGTTATTCAATATTCAGTCTGCTGTGTCATGGTTGTAGTGATACAGACGCTTTTCATCATAGCTGAAATCAGACTTTATGATATTTTTTCATTTGGTTTTTATTAAACATACCTGAGGTAACTGTTGTGTTTTTCCACACCATCCTTGTAGAAAGTTTGCTGGTTCTAAGAGCACAGGTGGAGCCCTCTAACATCCCAGTGGGGACCAGTGGCATAAATACTTTATGTATACCGGAACCTAGCATCCTCAGAGTCAGCAGCTCGGGGAGCAGCAGGAAGGTACAACCATAAAATTAGGGGTTACAGCGTTAGGCTGTGTTACACGTAAAACCGGTCCTGCCCTCTGAGAGCGTCTGCAGGCCTCGGGTGACAGAGTCTGATGCTTTCTCTTCTTTTCCGTGACACTGACATGACGTGAAAAAATATCCATGAACTCGGTCACGCAATGCAGGCCACCCCTCCAGGACCCTCCACAGGGAGACAGGATGGTAAAGGCCACACTCAACACAGCTTGACTGACCTTAAACAGGCTTCTACTTCATCACACACACACACACACACACGCACACACACACTGAGTTATAGATGGGTTGTCATATTGTCACACGCTGTAGAAAATGCAGCAGTAATATCAGCATTTTCCAAAGCAGGATTCAAAGCAGTGCTACCTGCTGACAGCAGCTGATACTGAAGTAAAACTCACCTCGCTCAACAAAGGACAAGTATAAAAGTAATCAAATGTAAATTTGCATACTTATCATGATTGGACCAGCTGGCGTGCACACGCCGCGGTATGTCTTTCATACACCTAAATAAAGCCAGAAATGCCCTGTGGATTTGGATGGGAGATATAACGTGTGAGTGTGAGTGTGTGCGCCAGTGTGAAGAGTGCGTGCGTGCGTGTGCGCGCACATTCGCATGCATGCAACCTCCTCTCTGGCTAGTTGGCAGGAATGCAGTCTCATATCTCAGCATTAACATAATGTTCTACTTCAGTGGGTTCATTGGGTTCAGTGCGGTGTTGTTCAGCAAGACTGGTGGAAATAATATCTGTAGGACACTATATTTCCTCTCTGTTCATGATTTGAAATGTGTTTATTTAATGTGCATACAGTATGTGCTGTAATGTACATGTTTATGTGCATCATTGGAAGGAGCATTACATGTCTCAGCTTTCTTGTCTGAGCTTTGACTTTTTATATTTAAAGCGATTTCATGAGGCACGTTTGTGAGTCATTCAGTAATGCAGCTTTTATTAAGTTAACATACTAACCTTAATATTTGCCTTCATAAGTAGGATAAGAAACCCTGAACTACTTCTGTGGTTTTAACCTCTCAAACACAGTTCTCCCATTAGATTTCCACAGCAGCTGTGTCAAGTTACTGTTTCCCACACTTTGCTGTTTGCACACTGTTTGATGCAGAACTCATAACGTTTCCTCTAGACTGGTAAGTAAACAGCTGCTAATGCTAACGCTGGCTATGTAGCAATAACAAAACGTACATGGCTCCTTTAAAAAGTTTTCCGCCAATATTCTTTCTTCAAGACATTTCCCAAAGGAATAATGTCAAACCTGTTTGCAAAAGGTGGAACAGCACCAACTGAACCGGAGCAGATTTCAGACCTGGTCCAAGAGTGTCTCGGCCCTGACAGACAGAGGAAGGGACAAATGAGACAGTGTCAATATTGAAACAGGTTAATGGGCTAATGAATGTGGAGAGTTCTGCCTAATGTTCCCAACAGAGCTCCTAGCAAAACCATTAAAGCACTTTTATATGACTAGACAGGCACAATGCAGTAACTCGATTTATGGGGTGCTTTCATGGTCAATTAGGAAGGGAGAGAAAGGCCTGATAGGGGAGGTTATTGTGTGTGTGTGTGTGTGTGTGTGTGTGTGTGTGTGTGTTTAGGTGTGTGTGTGTATCCCTTCCCTTGTCTGTCAGTGTGTGTGTGTGTGTGTGTGTGAGATATGATCTTATTTGCTGTAGACAGGGTTACGCCTGTTTTTGTCGATATAGTCCTGAGCTACACGACTTTGCGTCACTGTGATCAGCGTGTAGTCAGACCGAACGACACAATAAACATGCTGTCAATCAAACATCATCATATCTGTCATATGAGAGGTGCATACAGGTGACTGACCGGGCAGTGACTAATATCAGTTCAAATGGTCACCAGGGAATCCTCCAGACCTCAGTAAGTCAGACTGAATAATAAAGTTTGACATTACTTTTATGAAAGCAGAAGCTCCCTATGGAGCCATTGTATCATGTTCTTTATTACCTTTTACACAGCTGACTGCAGGTGTGGCAAAATGTCCTTTCATCCTCAGAAAACTTCAGACGACCCTGCCCCCGAGGGCCTCATATGAAATGACAAAGATCACACCTGCAGAGATGAAGTTGGCCCCTTGAATATCAACACGAGGAAAACCAAGGACTTAATTACTGACCTTAAAATGAAATATCTGGGTGTTCCCGATGATATGAATTGAACTTTATGCTGTGTTTGAGAGGACTCCAGACGCAAGTCCAGATTGTCCTGGTTTCTTATAGGACGTTTTATAACCTGCGTTCTTTAGTCCAAATTAATACGATTCATTTGGGCGGGTCAGAACAGAGTGATTGTACTCGGGTGAGAGGAAGTGGTCTCAGTCCTGTCACTAACAAATTCTGGAGTTGTTTGTTAGTGGTGGAAACAAGATTAGACCATCATCTGACCCAACTGCAACATGCAATACTTTGTTGCTAAATGGACTAGCAACGAATATATATTGCCTTCATGATAAATGGGCAGATAGGACTTTATTTGGGACCTGCTTCCTGTGCTTACTTTCTCACTTCCACTTCAGATTTATTACCTGTAGCAAAAAGAGGTACAGCAAAATGAATTTGTACATTCTGGTGCTGGAAGCTTGTTGACGCAGTGACTAAATGTGCCCTGAAGTTAATATAGTTCATTCAATGGAACAAATTTCGTTTTGTTGAGCAGAGCATGGCAGGGTTGTATGAAACTGGATGTTGAGATACAGCTAATGTAACATCCTTCATCATTTCTGACGTCCTGAAATGTCAGTAAAGATGAACTCAGCTTGAATGTATTTGGCCTTGATGTCAGGATTTGCGAGGTAAGTTGGACCCAAATGCAGTCAACTCTTGGGAGACGGTGAACGCAGGTTTATTTAGCAAAAAATCCACACGTGAACATGACATGAACAGACATGAACAAACCCTGAACTAAACAGACGAACCAACACAGTCAAAGGGAAGCACAAGGACTATATAGACAAGGGAGGCAAGGGTGATTGAACACAGGTGAAACACATTAGGGCGGGGCAGACAATCACAGACACAGGACCAAGACAGGAAGCAACACACTGACACACATGGAAACCTTATCACAAAATAAAACAGGAAGTGACAAAAACTCCAAAACAAAACTAAAAAAAAGTGTCTGCCATAGCAAACCATGACACTTGACAAGCAAATCCACCAGTCACAGTTGAAATGGATGAATTTTGGTCAGAAATTTTGCTTTTGTACACAAACGCTTGGCTTTATGGTTTCTCTGGGTCACAGCCTTTCACACAGATTGATTGTTTAGTTGGCACGACTCCTAATAGAAACAGTTTTGAAGGGAAAAGAACAGGAACAAGAATTCAGACTTCAGCATGTGAATAAAACACGTTTATTGACTGATTCGATCATCAGATTGTGAAATCTCCTGAACGAATTCTGTTGTTGGTTGTGTTTTGTTATTTGGATCTGATGTATTTGTTTAGTTGTATAACAAAAGGTTGGCCTGATTTACCTACAGCCATCAATCCTTTCATCAGTGTTTTTCTCCGCATTTAGCCATGAATCTGATCACCGTACAGACAGATTTACGATCAGCAAGACCAAAATCAAGAGATCTTGACTGGTTTAGCTCTCATAGCGATGATAAACGTGTATTTATATATCGTAGTAAACTGACAATAGCCAGAAACATCGTCCAGTGCACGCTTCAGCTACTCCGAAAATGTTGCATTGTCAGTTCAGCTCTGACAAACCATCAACATGACCCTGCAATTCATTAATACTTCATTGGAGGTGTACTCGACACAACACAGCAAAACTCTGCACACACCTTTCTCACACTAACATACTCTCTAAGGCATACATGTGCTGCCCCCTGTTCACACACACAGACACTCAGACTCTCCACTC
>NC_079374.1:4132711-4287711 GCF_021018895.1 Seriola aureovittata | reverse complement strand
CCTCTTCCTCCTTTTCCTCCAGTCTCTCTTCCACGCCAACTCTCTTCAGAAGACTCATCAGAGCGCTCTGCAGGTCCAGCAAAAAGCTGAGGTAAATCAATGCTGTAACTTTATTATTTACTGTTGTAAACTGTTGCACACTTATCTTGTCTTATCCTGCATGCTATATCTCTACATTCCTGGGTCCAGGAGATGTTGCAGGCCGTTTATCTTGACCAGCTCCCTCTCTCTCTCACACTACTTTGTTCCAGATGATGCTACAGGCAGGTCACTATGATCCAGAGGCAATTCGAAGTTGTGCTGAGAAAGTGGCCGTTCATTGGCAGCAGTTGATGTTGAAGATGGAGGACCGCCTGAAGCTTGTAAACGCCTCTGTGGCCTTTTACAAGACGTCTGAACAGGTACATCGTGTTTCCTCATTTCTATAGTTAGAGCAGGAGCGCTGTCACGGTGTCTCAGACTCTTGGTGTCTGTCCAGGTGTGCAGTGTGTTAGAGAGCCTGGAGCAGGAGTATCGCCGGGATGAAGACTGGTGTGGCAGTCATGATAAACTTGGAACTTCTGCCGACAGTGACCACCTTCTACCTCTGATCAGTAAACACCTGGAGCAGAAGGAAGCCTTCCTAAAGGTGAAGTGAAACAGCAAATTCATTAAATTACATTACATTTACTCGTTTGGCTTTTATCCCAAGCGACTTACAAGTGAGGGACATCAAATTCAATAAAGAATTTTTAACCTCAAATAGAGGACACCAGAGTAAATTAAACCAGAACACATGAAGCAGAATAAACAGAAGAATAGTATAGAAAATAACATCTCATTATATTTTTTAAGCAACGTAATGAAGGTTTGTGTAACAGTTTAGATGAAATAAGATGTCACAAGATGAGACGATAAAATAGGAAAACAGATTAGATCCATCATCTAGACCGTTCAACTTAAATTACTCTTAAGCCAATAACGTTCAGTGTTTCTACTGACACATTTTAGTTTCATTAGCTTTGATAGAATTTGCAAATGACCTTGATAGGCTGATACATCCGTATTGACTGAATGGTAATAAGGTAAAAATGTGATGGGAAGATCAGTCCAGTTCTTGGATGACCAAGGTCGTTTCACATTTGTAGTTTTCACTTGGTCTGGACTCTAGGACAAATAAGAAGTAGTTGCTTTTGAATTGTAGTTTGTGGTTTGTAAACACAGACTTATAACACATATTGAACATGGAAAAAAAACAAAACAAAGTGGCACAGTGATTTATAGCAAGTCATCCTGCACTTAAGTGCACCTTATGTAATATGCATCACATAATCCTGCGTTTGGTCCAGTTCCATTTCACAACACAAAGAGTTCTCTTGGAAGAGTACTGGTGCCCACTCTGTCAAGCCTTCTCGGTGTAGTCTGGTCCACATTAGAGTGTGAATGACAGTTTTAACACCAGCTTTAAGAAACAGAACCGAATATGCAAACCAACCAGATTTGGCATGAATCAAACTGAACAGGCTACGTGTGAAAACACCCTGATACTGGACACCAACATGTTGAATTCAGCGATGGTAATTTGTGAGGGATAGTGAAGTCATCAGTTGACTGGTGTTAGAGAAGCATGTATCTAGCGTGTGTTAGTGTGTCAGTATCACCACTATTTCCTTGTGGTATTTCCAGAGTGTTTAACTGCCATATTCCTGTTTTTCAGGCGTGCACTTTGGCTCGGAGGAATGCTGAGGTGTTTCTGAAGTACATTCACAGGAACAACGTGAGCATCCCCGGAGCAGCCAGTCACGCCAGAGGGCCTGAACAACAAGTTAAAGGTCAGTGCTGCAGATTCTACTACTTTAACTACTGTAACTACTGAAATATGCCTGATGACGCACCAGAAGACCGACTTAAACCTCTCTCAACTTGATATTTAGTCCATATATTCATATTTTTGTATAAATGTGATGATGACATATCTGAAAAACATGATGCTACCAATTTCTATGAACGTTCTAATATTTATGTAAAGCTCTTTGTTATTTAACTGAAAAGGATAGTTTATTTTGACAACACAGATAACAAACAAATATTCTGCATGACTGTGTTTAATCTTTATATATTATGTTATAATGTACTTAACTTAAGTACACTCGCAGTCCTTGGTGAGCTGACACCACCTTTTGGAATCAGGGTTTCTCTCAGTAAAGAATAAAGTGTATAATTATTATAATGCTGTGTGTTTTTGTGTGCAGCCATTCTGAATGAGCTCCTGCAGAGAGAGAACAGAGTCCTTCACTTCTGGACGTTAAAAAAGCGAAGGCTGGACCAATGTCAGCAGTACCTGGTGTTTGAACGCAGTGCCAAACAGGTGTGTGTGTGTGTGTGTGTGTATGTGTGTGTGTGTGTGTGTGTATGTGTGTGTGTGTGTGAGTGTGTGTGTGTGTGTGTGAGAGTGTGAGTGTGTGCGAATTAATGAAAAAAAAAAGAAGAGAGTATTGGCTGGATTTTTGCTTTGGGGAAATATGCAGCACTGAAGAGACATCTGGTTTATTTTATCAGGGAGTGAGTTTATATGGGTAAATGTAATACAAGGATTGAGGATCAACTTGACCTGTTGTGCGTGTGTGTGCAGGCACTTGATTGGATCCAGGAGACAGGTGAGGTTTACCTGGCAACCCACACATCACCTGGCGACAGCAGTGAGGAAACACAGGAGCTCCTCAACAACTACCATCATTTCAGACTCACTGCCAAGGTACACTGTGTGTACGTGTGTGTGTGCATGCGTGTGTGCGTGCGTGTGTGAAGCTCAGCTACTGACAGCTTTATTGTGCCTAAAGGAGCTGCAGTACTCTCCAGATGTCAAATCAATGGGACCAGGAAACTTTCATTCTAGAGCTGAACATGGGTGTCGCTCCTAATTTTCATTTCACATCATAGTGTGATTTAGAAGAAGAGTGGCAGCTTTTTTTGAATCAGAAAGCAGCTGCCAAAGTTAGTTAGATTATTTGGGTTTGTGTACGGGTGGAATAGTGCTGTCCGTTGGTAATTGATGTTCAACGCTCCCAGAACATTTAGTTAAATGGCAGGTGTACAGATGGTCTGACACTAAAATAAGTGCAAAAACAGAAAAATCAAATACCAATCAAATATTTATTTTCTTTGAGTCATGAGGCTGCAGAGTTCACAAAGGAATTGGGAACCAACAGCAAAAGTTATAAAAACTGAAAAAAAAGAGAAAGCACTGAAAAAACAATAATACAGGAGCGAAGAAGATAAGTCCCATCTCCATCCATGTAATCTCTGTGTGAACATCCCACAGCAAACCAAGGAGAAGGTGAAGCTGCTGATCCAGTTAGCGGACAACCTGGTGGAGAAAGGCCACGCCCACGTGTCGGAGCTGAAGCGATGGGTGAGCACTGTGGACCGCAGGTACCGTGACTTCTCCCTACGCATGGCCAAATACCAGGAGAGCCTAGAAAGGAGCCTGGGGGTCAGCTCTGAGGTGAATACACACACACACACACACACTCACACTCCCTCTCTTTTTGTATTGAGATCAGGTATCGGCCTGTGTTTTGCTCCATCTCACATGCGTAATATCTCAGACAATGCTGATTCATTCTGAATGAATGCTCATGAACTCGAATGCGGTTTCAGACGGAGCTGAAGTTTTATCAATTTTTGTTTCAAATTATTGACAAAAATCCATTTATGTTTCTCTGTGCAGGACAACAAAGATCTGGAGTTGGACATTATCCCCGCCAGCCTGACGGACGACCCCGAGGTAAAACTTCGTGACCCAAACCACGAGGTCAACGAGGAGAAGAGGAAGTCTGCAAGGAAGAAAGAGTGAGTACAGGATTGAAGGGGAGGAGAGAGAGAGAGGACAAGTCTGTATGTATTGGTACTGGAGAGTAAAAGCAGGGTTTGTTTCCATGGAGGTTTTATTTGTAAAACACCAGACGAACAGAAGCATCATGACCCAGACCTGAAACACACGAAGCATAAAGATAACTGTCTGATGATAACAGAGTTATAATATCGCTGCAGTGACTCACCTTAGTCAACCGAATTCATTCCTGTCCTCTCCCAAGACAGTGTTTCCTCAATCTGTCCCGATAATGGCGATCATCTGCGCCCCGTAGCGTTCCCAGAGGTTCCAAATTTTAAGACTTCAAAGACACTTAATTGTGATAATAGCACAGTTTACAGTGTCTTAATCTCCTCCGCAGCCTTCTCAAATGCCTTTGTCTTGTCATGAATTGTTTTTAGGTTAAAGTCTTGGAGAAACATCAGTAGGCTCATGCAGTCATGGAACAATCAGATACAAAATTGTACCAATTATATAATTCATGCCATCTGATCCTTCTTAGCAGTGCTTCCCTTAATCTAAACTATTTCCTTGTCTCAGGTTCATCATGGCGGAGCTACTGCAGACAGAGAAGACCTACGTCAGGGATCTCCATGAGTGTCTAGAGGTAAGAAAAAACCTTCTGCTTGTGTAATCTAAAGTATTTTCCTGTCTGTCTGACTTACTCGTCTTTCTCTCTGCCTGCCTGTCTGTCAGACCTACCTGTGGGAGATGACCAGCGGCGTGGAGGAGATTCCTCCAGGCATCGCAAACAAGGAGCACATTATCTTCGGCAACATGCAGGAGATCTACGACTTCCACAACAAGTGAGAGACACACAGATCGTGTCTGTGCTGGGAAGAGGAATCAGCCAGTCTTCGCTCAAACTGATCCATGTTTCGACCGATTTTAGAATTGAACATTTTGTCAAATAAGTTTTAAAGGAGAATCATTTGACAGAAGAATTTAGACTTTTTTTTTCTGAAATCAGATGGAGGATTTTCCCAGCAACAAGCACATGGCATAGCAACAACCATGGCGTTTGACATACTTTGTTTTTAAGCAGTAATAGCATATAAGCAAATGGTAAATTGACAAAAAGAATGACAAAGACTTGCCAACATCATTGCAGATCAATCTTGCACAGTTGCCAGTAACTTTTCTGCAGTGGAAATGCTTTTAACTGTGTGAGAACTCCCCCCGCTTAGAAACCCCCCAAGGGGACCTTTCTGGGGTTTTCTTCTCATTTTGTAGCTACAGGGGAGCTGAAGGAGTGTCTTTGAGGTTTTCCTTCATAGACAGTTCATGAACTCCAAAGGTTTCCCTGAGGAGCTCCTTTGTTTCTGATCTCCTAGTGGTACCTCCGGAAATCTGTGTTGGTTCCTCTAGGGAACATTTTCTTTTTCTTTTCTGCTGCATTAGATCTTAAAGGAACCTCCAACTTACCTTTTGAATAAACCTTTGGTGTTTATGGTTTTCAGACATGTTCTTTTTTTTTCACTAGCTTCCTGCTAAATTTTGTGGAAAGACAGGTCAAAGAACTTGGTACAACACAGTCAGAGGTCCTGAGAAACGGCTGATCTGTATAAAAAACACAAGTGCATGTGCACATTGTGAGCTGTTGTTTTCTGTTTGTTTGTGTGTTTGCAGTATTTTCCTGAAGGAGCTGGTGAACTATGAACAGCTACCAGAAGATGTTGGTCACTGCTTTGTCACCTGGGTGAGAGTCAGTCCTTTATTCCAGATGGTGTCAGAATGAAAAGGCAGAGACTTCTGACCCTTGATTTCAACCATTTTACCTCTGACCTCTGTCTTAATTAGGGGGTGGTTTGGGTGGGTGAATTGTACATGATATAATGGTTGTCACTGGAAAAATACAATTTTGTCCTCTCCTGTTTTCCAGGCTGATAAGTTCCACATTTATGTGGATTACTGTAAGAACAAACCAGACTCGAGTCAGCTCATACTGGAGCATGCTGGCACCTTCTTTGATGTGAGTAAAGCCTTCAGTATTCTGTCACAGATCCATTCACATCATGTCATCATATAAACAATATAACCAGCAATAAAACCTTTTATTTAATCTAATAATCAAAAACAGCTTATTCTAAATAGAAATATCTCATGTAGCCACTCATCTTTCTGCTCCTGCACATGTTTCAAGGAAACAAACAGATGTCCTCTCTAATGGCTGAACCAGTAGTATATTATGATCAAAGTGTTGCCTCAGCCCAAAACACAGTGGTAAACCCAACAACAACAAGGGCTCAGTGCAGGGAGTCTGTTGTGAGGGATGCTGACTGTGGAGCATAAAAACAGGACTCCAGTGTGTCGTTTAAACGCAGCGCTGCTGTGGGCACTTTGTCAAGCAGACTACTTAGATTTGTTAGAGGAGAAGGGGTGTGTACAGCTTCCCCTCCCGCAGCTGGAGAGTGTGATGATCGTGCAGTTCACCTGTCTTGTCAGCAGACGGTGCTGTTTGATCATTGAAAATCTCCCAGCAGCAGCAGCAGCATGCTGAATTGAATACTTGACATTTATGCCAGTTTCAGCTATTTTTATTTTATTTTGGTGTTTGCTGTAATTTTGTCTGTTTGTGTATGAACAGGACATTCAGCAGAGACGTGGACTGGCTAACTCCATCTCCTCCTACCTCATCAAACCTGTCCAGAGGATCACCAAGTACCAACTACTGCTTAAGGTAGACACACAAACACACAGCACACACACATGCACATGTTTTTCTGCTTTTCCACTCTGCTGTTGCCTCATTTAATATCCTGTCGTCCTGCAGGAGTTACTATCTTGCTGTGAGGAGGGTAAAGGGGAGATTAAAGATGGTTTGGAGGTGATGCTCGGTGTTCCTAAGAGAGCTAATGATGCCATGCATCTTGCCATGTTGGAGGGTAAGAGACTGTCCAAACTGGAAAGAGACTAAAATGTATGATATAAAAATAAGAGCTCAGGTTTGCTCCTGAATTTCTATTCTCTGTCTGGACAAGGTTTTGTTTTGTTTTTTAAATTCATAAATAAGTGTGTTTAGTGCTTTTTAACTGATTCCACTCTTTTAATCCCTTCATTACTTTACTGCTGACGTTTTTTCCAAGACTCACCATAGTTTGTTTTATTTCCTTTTCCACCTAATTCCAACATACTGGCTGTGTGTTCAGAGTTTGGGCAGCTTGCTTGATATGAACTCTTAGTCCCCCTCTTCCTCAGGCTTTGAGGAGAACCTGGAAGTGCAAGGTGAGCTGATCCTGCAGGACAGTTTCCAGGTTTGGGATCCACGCTCGCTGATCAGGAAGGGGAGGGACCGACACCTCTTCCTGTTTGAGTTCTCCCTGGTCTTCAGCAAGGAGATCAAAGACTCAGCTGGCAGAACTAAGTACCAGTACAAGAACAGACTACTGGTGGGTGTGTGTGTGTAGTATGTGCTGTAGCTACAGATGGTGAACTGTCACTGACTCACATTTCTTCGCTCCTTGCTGTGCTGCAGACATCAGAGTTGGGGGTGACTGAGCACATTGAGGGTGACCCGTGTAAATTTGCTTTGTGGGCAGGAAGAACTCCCTCCTCTGATAATAAAACTGTGCTAAAAGTAAGTGAAAATTACATGTAAATGAACTATGTTTCCTGTCCTCTGATTAGATATAAAGAGACTGGTGTTCTGCCAGAATAAGCTGTTATGTTTTTAATAATTATATTGTTGTTTGTCCTCCAGGCGTCCAGTATGGAAGCTAAACAGGAGTGGATTAAAAACATCAGGGAAGTGATCCAAGAGAGGATGACTCACCTGAAGGGGGCTCTGAAGGAGCCTCTTCATCTGCCTAAAACACCAGCACTGACCAAACCCAGGAATAACACTAAGAGGTAAACAAGGACATGCGCACACACACACACACACACACACACACACACAGACGACAGAAGAGTAGTCAAATATCATGACTGAGTTTACAAACAGCACTGAGGATAGAAACATCATTCATGAAAACTCATTAAAGGAGAGAAATTTTCTGAGAGTTGAACCATCTTGAATGAAGGCAGAGAAATGTCTGTCTCAGCATGCAGTCATGAAGCAGGGCTCAGTTCAGTTCTATGGTGGGATTTGTCTAAAATTACCAAGTTTAGAAAAAAAATAATGCAGTGATCTTAATGTTAATGTAATTAAAATTAACAGGAGTCATTAAGCAAACCTTGAGAGGACATGTGGAAGAGATTGGGAGATTGAAAACCTACCTACCCACTTTAGTTTACTGTTATAAATAATAATATTTTGAGTGTTATTGTAACTAATTCAGTGCTAATCTGTAGAAATGTGAACCCACTCTGTCTGCTGTCAATAGGTTTCTCTTCCCACACGCTGCTCTCTTTCAAACACAGCTCTGCTATTTGCACCTGCTCTGCAGAGGTGCAGGATTTTCCACTCCAGCTAACCCTCACTGACTGAGTGAATCCTGGTATTTGAGCAATCATTCCTCAGATGCTTGCACAATAAGGAGATTTAGGACTTGACTTTTTCCTGCCTCCACTGTTGCCAGAGTTAGAAATGTCGTCATTGTAAACAGTGGCAGTGCGGGCAGGAACCTTCTCACCATGGGGAAAAAAGTGTCATCACAGCAGAATGAAACCTTTCTAAGTTTTACACCAATGTTGTCAGAGTTGGTTGGTATTGTTCCAGCGATCATCACCAAGCGTAACGACATCAGTGTTTTTTTGTACTTTATTTTTATAGAAGGAACATAGACAACATCCAGAGAGACATAGAGCAAACAGTTGGTCACCTATACATTCATGCAGACGTTATACTGGTGGAGTTACAAATACAATGATGGCTCAATGAGCACCTCTTTTGGATATGTACACAATCCATTTTTCCCAATAGTGGAAATATTTATAAGTCTGTTGATTTAACGAAAAGGTAATCCTTTCCATATTTTGGATATTGGTCACAATATTGATCCAGTCTGACTCTGCCGGAGGTGTGGTCTGTAACCAGTTTCGAGTTACGGTTTTCTTACTAGCTGCTAATAATATTTTTAAAAGATATTTGTCTGGCCCCAACATATGGGGTGCAGTATTACCCAGGTAGATTGTAGAAAAATATGTTAATTTCATCACCAAAAATGTTTTGTACTACTTGTGTAATCTTTTGCCAGTATGGCTGAATAGCTGGGCAGCTCCAAAATATATGAAAATGGTCCGCTAGCTGTTCACCACAGTTCCTCCAACACAGTCCCCTGGCCGTCTCCCCTGTCTGCACACATTTTAACTTAGGGGTTATGAAATATCTGACCAGATTCGGCCAGCAGAAATCTCTCCAGAGACCTGAACTAGTGGAGGTTGACTGCACAGAGTATATATTTAACCACTCTTCTTCTGTGATGACAGTTCGAGATTCTTTCTCCCATTTTAATCTAACCTTATCTGTTGAGTGTTTCTTATTAGATTGAATACGGGAGTACAGTTTTGAAACAAGTTTCCTATTGTCCTTTTTTTTGTACATGTCAATAAATATGTCGATTAAGTTGGTCTCACTTTCCTCTAGTGGTTTTATCTGATCGTTATAATAAGACCTGGTTTGTAGATACCTAAAGAAATCAATTTTTTTAGCCCATATGTATCCGAGGTTTTCTGAAAACTATCAAATTCACCCTTGGATGTAATTGAGCAGTAAGAAGTAATTCCCCTTCTATACCAATGTTTAAACCTCCCGTCGATACTTGCGGGCTTGAAGTCAGGGTCAAAGGTAACCCATTTCAGTAACTTAGACTGTCTTTCAAGTGATGGTGACCTACATTCCTTAAACCAAATACGGAGGCAGACTTTAGACCATTGGTTCAGGCCACTAGAATGCTGCTCATACAGTGTTTTACTACCCAGTATAGATTGTAACGGTATGTCTAATTGTGAAGTTTCCAAATCCTTCCATTTTGCTGTATAATTTGGGTTGCAGCAGCATGTCAGTGGTCTTAATTGCGCTGCCTTATAATAGTCTGCCAGGCATGGTAGTGATCTGCCCCCTTTCTCTTTAGCCAGTGGCAGTGTTTTGAATTGGATCCTTGGCCTTCTACCTGCCCATATGAATCTTGAGATCCACTTATCCCATTCATTAAATTGCTAACGACATCAGTGTTGTCACAACAGGTAGAAGTGTTCCAGTGATTTAAAGTAAGGCATTCATTCTAATTGTGTGTCTGTTTGTATTCAGGGAGGGGGGTGAAGACGGAGACAGTCAGGGAGATGGCAGCAGCCAACCAGACACCATCTCCATCGCTTCCAGGACGTCCCAGAACACTGTAGACAGCGACAAGGTAGGATACACACACACAAACACACACACACACAAACACTGAGCTTTCAGTGCGTCGGGTGATGGAGAAGGAGTTGTAAGCAGCTGACTGAGACTCGCTCGGTGGCCTGTAACGAGCTGACGACCCTCAGCTGTGTCAGTGCTACAGGGTCTCCCCTGCGGCGACAAGTGGCAGAAGCAGGGGCTGTGAATGTGCCAGTGGCTGACAGACTGTGTGTGTGTGCACATTTGTGTGCTTGTCCTACTATGTAGAAACTCAAGTCTGTGAGATACATGCAGCTCCATAATTGTGTGTTTGTGAGTGTGTTCTGCTTATCCTCCAGTTTACATGCAGGTTAAGGGTGTATGTGTGTAATTGATGAGTGTGTGTGTGTATGAATGAGAAGCTTTCAGCAATGTCACCAATCAAGCAGAGAAGGTGTCAGTGATGAAAAACCTCTTCAGGTTGTGTGCAGGCGTCTGTGCTGATGCCTCCTACCAGCCAGTCTCTCACATCCAAGTAAGCCCGTCTTTAAACTTTTATTTTGACAGTCAAACTGTTTTCCTTTTTTAAATTTAATCCAAAGGTATTCAGAGGCTTGGACATGTCCACTCTAAACTGTATATCCTTGCCTTATCCTCATGCCTTGTGTCAAGAGTTTTTAGTTGTTTAGTAGCAGTGGTTCCCAAACTTTTTCTGTCACGGCAGTGCAGTCTGTGTCTGATACATGTTTTTGGTATGGAAAGGGTGAACCGGACAAACCCGTTAAAATGTCCTTGAACGGGGTGATTGGACGTGTTTTGAGTTACAGGAGGAGTCCTGGTGCTTTGCTTAAAGGTCTCCAGTTAAGTTTTGTAGGGTGGCTTCATTTGCAAACAAGCAACAAAACAGCAGCTGTTTTGGTTGCTCTGATTCTACAATTTTGTTTGTTGTTTTGATTTGAACTGATTGTTCTCCAGTGTTACTACACACACACACACACACACACACACACACACACACACACACACACACACACACACACACACACACACGTATCCACCCACACACAACATCACACAGATGTCAGTCATGGCCTCCCACTGTAGGGTTACACAGTGTGGCCTTTTCACCGTGCAACCCCACGCCTACACACTTACCCTGCCTCTAAATGTCAGCACCACACAGACACACACACACACAGACACACACACACACACGCACAGAGACTCTTCCTCACTCAGGCAGACTGGCCTTGGCAGTGCTTCTTGTTAGCGTGCATCTCTGCTTGTTTGTCGCTCTTCTGTTTGTTTGTTTTTGTTGTTGTTTTTTTTTTCTATACTTCGTCTCTGTTTCCCATTGTCTCTGTACCATTCATTCACTGCCACTAGATTTGATTAGAATCACACAACATACATATAGTACCAGTCAAAGGTTTGGACACACTTTCCCATCCCAATCCAGTGAATGGGAAAGTGTGTCCCAACTTTTGACTAGTACTGTGTGTGTACAGCACAGGCATACATATATAATTTTAATGCACAAGTCCAGTCTACTGTAACTCTGCATATGTATTTTATATTGCATGTGTGTGTTTGTCTCCCCACCTCTTCCTGTCCAATGAAAACATAATGAATTTTTCCAGCCTTTTCTGAGTGTGGGTGTGTTGTTGCTCTCGTCCAGTTTATTGTTTCTAAGATTTAGAAAACTCCAGCTCGCTATTTTTGGATCCTCCTCCGCTGTTTTTCTGAAAATATCAAAGAAAAAAAAAAAAGATGCAGTTTCTACATTTTGTTTTGATAAGTTTCATGTTTCATATGCTGACTTAGCAGAGCACGGCTTTCACTGTGAGCTGCACTGTGTGTTAAGTGGATGTAGTTTTTTGCTGTTACTTTTTCATTTACATTATTTCTGTTTTCAATTAGACTTTACGAGGAGATTGAGGGCTCATTGTGGGGAAAAAACAAGACTCTTTTTAAGAGAGGGTGTGAATCAAAATTGTCATCTTCCCTTTGTGTAGGGTGCTAATTTACTTTTCCTTTATCTATTTGTCTTGGCGTACAAATTTATAGTGGCTGGCTGTGTTGCTAATGGAGACTCACCTGGCTTGGAGAGGATGAGTGGCAGTACTTGTCTCATGTTGGGAGGTTGATGGTGCTTTCTTCTGTTGCATTCCCATGGCTCCTCTTGCCCTCCAGAGATTTATTATCATACAGTAAGCCAATCCCTTGTGTATTTTGGAGTAAAGACAATTCAGTGATCTGAGCAGTCGTGTTTGTTGCCTCAGCAACAGCAGCCACTCTTACGGTGCACTTTTGGTTAAATCTCTCTCTATTGATAGTTTTCACTCCAGTCCTGAGAAAAAAAACACTGGATTTACAACTTGTCAGCAAAGGAAAGATTTCAGCAGATTAAACAAACACAAGAAAGAATTAAACGAGATACAGTGGCAAGACTGAAAACTTGAAAGGTGGAACTTTTTAGTTTTTTAATAAAAGAAAATGAAAAAATGAAACCTTAATCCTGAGGGAGAAAAGAGCAGACACTGTGTCATACATCATAGGCCACATATGAAATGAGTGAGGCTCCTGTCTAGTGACTAAATTCATTAGAGCAGATGAGTCAGAATCTGTCAGACTCAGCGGGTGACAGTGATTGATCAGGTCTACACATTTTATGTTTGTAATCAGAGCAATATGTTGCACAGCCTGGGGAAGAAAACAAGAAAACCTCAGTTGTTTTTAGTAGTTAAATGTCACACACTCAACAGGGGGTGTGTGAGGAATAACTCAGAAGGTAATTCTTTCCACCTTCACTGACTGATTTTCTGGGAGAAACCTATACTTACTGGAAAAACAGGCATCATTTCCATAATGTAATGCCATTTAGGGTATTATTAGTAAGAGGATCTGAAATCCTGATGAACAGTGCAACTCCAGCTCTTTACAAGAACCTTTGTCTTTCAAGTTGTTGGGTATTGATCAGCTCATTAAGGCACAGTTTGTCTGCAAGAATTACCTTGTTTCCACTAGATAAGAATACAGTTTCTGGATGTGATTAAGCTGTAGCAGCGGAGTTGTTGTGTTTTCCTAAATATGAAATACCAAAACTTACTAACACAGGATCTGGTTCAGTTTTTATACGTTGCTTTTTCGTTTTTCTCCTCAACTTTACCTTTTTCAGTAAATCTCTTCTTACCTTTCTCTGTCTTAGCCTGTAATTTATATACCTCTGTCTCTATTTTCCCTCTTTCCACCTTCTGCAATCCATCACTGAACTACCTTTTCTAGACCCTCACACATGCCCATGATTAGTTGCTCCTTTTTGAAATCCATCCTTTTTTTATTTTTCACTTTCTCATTTTTCACACCTCTCTCTCCCACTTTTTATGTCTCTTCTCTCCCTCTCCCTCGCTCTCTGTCTCCATGTACTATAATAACACCCCAGTATTGGCATAGTCAGATGTTCCACTGGGTGTGTGTGTGTGTGTGTGTGTGTGTGTGTGTGTGTGTGTGTGTGTGTGTGTGTGTGTGTGTGTGTGTGTGTGTGTGTGTGTGTGTGTGTGTGTGTGTGTGTGTGTGTGTGTGTGTGTGTGTGGACTGAGCGGGAAGCTACTGTTTCTGGTGGTTGTTGAAGTATTAAATGACGAATGCGTAGTTCCCTCTACTCTTCTACTCGTCTCTGCAGAGTTTTTCTGTTTACCTCTTAATTTACGTCTCTGTGTCTCTTGCCCAGCCTTCCTCCCATCTTCTCACCTCACTGTTTTCCCTCTCAGCTTCTTTCTCTTTCTGTTTACATCCTGCCTCTCTCGTACTCTACACTTAAAGTTTTCAGTTTTAACAGAGGGTTCAGCAAAAGAAAACAGAATCTTGATATCATGCTAGTAGAAGATGTACTGCTGTAGTGTATGAGCATGGATTGATGTTCGGTTCAAACCATCTCTGTTACTGTTTGAGAAGCAGGTTGAAATTCAGCAGCAGTTCCAGCAGATGCATTTTCCTCCTGACGGACTAAAGACAGTTTGACTGACATCATTGAGCAGACACACAGATCAACCTTGAAGTATTTGGACATTGTACTTTTTAAAACATTTTTAACTTCGCTCTTTACTCCAGTTCATTGGATTTAAAATGACACAAGCAGGTTGAAGTGCTGGCTTTAAGATGGATTGGTTGTATTTATACTGTATCCACATTTCTCATGTTCATTGGAGGAATCATATGATTTTATTTCATATTCTAACCAACTCTGTTTGAACTCTATTTGAACTCTGTTTGAACTCTTGTTTGGTAAGAACAGATATCAAGCTATGCACAGTTAAAAAAAAAAAAAAAACTTGTCAGTGCTCTTTGGTGGTCAGTTACGCAGCAGTATCAGTATCTAAACTTCCTCAAACTTATCTTCTGCACTGACATTTTTTGTCACTTAACAAGCAACAAATACTCTGACAGAAATATATCTGCAATCAGCCAATATTTATATGTATGAGCTCTATGTATATACTGAACATAATCCCACCATTTATTGATAGTGAAGGATGAATATAACAAATATAACAAAAGTGTAAGTAATTCCTAAACCATTCAGTCAGCATGAATGTTAAAACCCTTAAATAAAATCTGACAGTCAGAATTTCATTTCAACATCATTGTCCTTGTTTTCATTTAAATCCAATGTGCTGGAGTACACAGCTAATACAATCAAAATTACAATAACAATGCTTAAACACCTGTAGCCTATATTTTCTTGTCAAGCGACCTCTTGTGGTTGTAAGGACTGCCCTCTTGTGAAAGGTCAGGGTGCATGGTTGAGCGTACACAGTTTGACTCCCACATTGGAAACCATTGTTTACAGATGTTTTTCCAACCAGCGGTCCTGCCCTCTCTGAACCAGACCTTAACCTGAAAGGTGACTGATTAGAAAACAGTTTTACAACAGATGTGATGACCAACTATCAGTTTTGTCATTCAGGTATGAGGACTTCTACTGCCACTGTCCAAATACTTAAGGTCAGCTCTATGCCAGTATGCATGATGTGATTTGCTGACAAACTGAGGTTAAAGCCAGTCCTGTAACTTCTTGTTGAATATGTCAGTTGTGTGACGTTGAGTAGGATATGTCTTTTCTGTGACGCTCTTTGGTGTAATGAGTCAGCTGTGGTTCAGTCTGTGGTCTTTACATTATTTTAAGTATCATTCCAGTGGTTGACAACTTGGCAGCCTGCAAGGCTCCACCACAGCCCTGTAGGTCAGAGGACAGAACCTTTTTTTAGCTTCCGCCTTCAGTCGGAGCAAAAAATTGTGTTTCTCCACGATCCAGGCTCAATAAAACTTAGCAACACTCCACTCCCGTAGGACTGCATATGCATCACTGGTTGGAAAGGCGCTCTAGTTGACCTAAATGATTAAAACCATTCATCCATTTCTTTGGAGATGAGTACAATTTCATTTGTGTTTTTCAAAGCATTTAAAAATAATATTTAAAACATCCAGCGGTGACGTCTCTGTCCACAAACCGTGTCCCCCCTCCTCTGAATAATGTGTGGACTATCAGGTTTCTGGAAAGGCACGGTGGTGTTTGCTCTGTTGATCTACCACTGTGGTCGAACCTGAAGTATCTTAATTACTTTTACATGGATTTCCATGAAATTGACCTCAGATAGCCATGGTCCTCAGAGGAAGAATCCTCTGAGATCCTTTCCTGTAGCGCCACAATGAGGTCACCATTTGTGGCCCCTGCAATTGTTGAATATAAAATTAAATTGGGATGACACATTAATGTCGCACTCCTATTGAAAATGGATGCTAAACATCAGCATGTTAGCATTGTCATTATAAGCATGTTGCTGGCATTAGCATTCAGCTCAAAGCGCTGCTGTGCATAAAAGCAACTAGTATGGTTGTAAAGTTTTAGTCTTGTTTGTATATAATTTTTCAGTGTGTTGAGAATCACAAATGAAATCCATTCATATCCACTGTATTGACTTGGCAGCACAAATCTAAGTGACAGTTAGCTCAAACTAATTAAACCAGAGCTATCTGCATGGCTGCACTTGTGTACATGAGAAATAGGTGACTTGTGTGAACTGACCCTGTAAAACAATTAGTAACGGCCAGACTGGACCACCATTTCAATTTACAGCAAATTATTTCCCTCTGGTTTACAAGTTCAACTTCATTTCCATTATACTGAACATGTGACGTGTTTGGCACTGCTGTCGCATGGAGGTGTCTGAAAGCAGTCTGACGGTTTACAGCTGCTCTCCTTTGCTAAAGTAAGCAGACTGATTGGTTTTTATCAGAGTATGTATCAAATCAAATGTATTTTTTCAGGATTTATTTTTCCATTGTTGCTTGATTTTGTGCAGCTGTGCAGTGAGTATAATGAAAAGTAATATCTGCTAATATAACTACTTTGGAACTAATATCAGTCTTCTAATGAGTAACTGATATTATGTATTACGGTGCTTTTTAAAGGTTAAAGGCATTCTGTCATTTTGAGATGAAGATGTTCCAGCATTCAGCTCCAGCACTTTTACACTGGCTAGCAATTGTGTGTGTGTGTGTGTGTGTGTGTGTGTGTGGTGTGTGTGTGTGTGTGTGTGTGTGTGTGTGTGTGTGTGTGTGTGTGTGTGTGTGTGTTCTCATGAATCAAATGCAATCAGTGTCGGGTTCAGACTGAAGCCATACAGTAGCCATCTGCTGGTCATATGACTTGCGTGTCAAACACTCACACACAGAGGCTCACACACACTTACACACACAGTCCTGGCAGTTGGAAGTGGTTTAGTGCACTAGTAGCTTCCAGGGAGTGGGAGAAATGTGAACACACACACACACACACACACACACACACAAGGAGAGTGCCATTCCCATTAAACACAAAGCTATGGCTGTTTGTTCTCTCTCTCTCGTGTTCTCTCTCTCTCTCTCTCTCTCTCTCTCTCTCTTTCTCTCTTTCTCTCTCTCTCTCACTCACTCACACACATGCACAGAATGAGAGAGAGAGGGGGAGAGAGAGAGAGTGTGAGGGCGTGTTTGTGTGTGTGGCAAAGACACAAATGAGGGAGTTGTCAAAGACGGAGAGAGCGACAGAGAGAAGAAGAGGAGAGGTCGACATGCCAAAGTGGATGAGCTTTAAACTGTTCAAAGAGAGCAGCAGAGTGAGTACAAACTGCTGGACTACACACCGTGCACGAGCTGCTTACTCACTGTACTAACAGATAAAATAGCACTTACGTTAAACACTGTTTTCATTCACCACTAATAGTAATCGCAGATATGCTGTTCTACTATGACACTGTGTGTGTGGAAGTTGCGCTGTCGTGTCCAACTCAAGTTGCAGACTTTGTAGTTGTAGAATTAAAATAGCTGCAATAAAAATGTAATGAAATCAAAGGTTAGTGACAGAAATATGTGACTGTACTCAAGCAAAGTGTTAAAGCTACATTTCTTTGACAAACATTTCTGGCTGTGATCTTGTTTGTTGTTCTGCTTCTGTCTTTTTTCTGCTGGTAAAAACATTACATGTCATGATTTAAGTTTCTCTAAGTGTTAAAGGAAAAGCTGCTTGTTCACAACAAACAAGGTAGCTGGAATTAGTCATTTGTATATTATTAATAGACCCACTCCTGTTGTTGACACAGTATTCGAATACACATGGACTGATCCTCTCTTAAGACTCACTTCTGTTTTGACTTGATTCTCTGTGTGAATGGAACTGCTGAGAGAGAAGACAAGTCTGTTTGCAGTCGTCCTCCGTCAGCTGTGTACAGCTTACCTTATCATTTAACTTTGAAATCTGAGGCGTGTTTTGAGGTCTGTCCGTGTTGAGGTTTGGTCACTGATTCAGATGCTAATCCAGATCATACGTGCTGTTGAGTTTCACTTGACGTGTTGTAAAGCTGGACTGCAGAAGTGTGTGTGTGTGTGTCTGTGTGTGTGTGTGTGTGTGATGTTGGAGATTAATGGTTAAACAGGGTGTGTGTGTACTGGACAGACAGGAAACAGACCATTAGCTGCCACAGAGAGACTGAATAAATGAAATGTGAGCGTCCAGACGGCTGAGCTGAAGAAAGTTATATTCAGATTATACAGAAGACTCACTGGATAAACAGTGTAAACACACTCACTGTGTTATTTAACTTTTAGACTCCATGAGAGCAATGCAACCTCTCTGAGAAGAAATTACTATTTTAATGTCTTCATTCAGATTGCCACTGCACTTATCCTGGATTTGGAATCTCATTCCGTCATTTTGGTGACACTGCGTCTACACTACTGTCCACGAACAACAACCGCCAACAGGCCCGCTGCAACATTATCACATGTAGTTTGTGCTTTAACAGTCAAAGATGAACCTTACAAAGTCAAATTTAGACGCTGCTCTACAAGATTAGAAGTCTTGTGAAGCAACACTACAGCATTTCTGAAATTTTTATTGATGGGCCTCATGTTAAATGAATGCCTTTTGTTTTTGTCTGTTTACTTGGCCATTGTCATTTTGGGAATTCATCGTATACTTTTGAAAAATCAGGTGAACTGTCAATTGCAGAGTTGATGGAGCTGACTTTTGGTATATATCTTCTGAAGTGGAGCACATGAATAATCTAGCATTTTGAAACGTCTGAGGAACGCTGAGTCGTGTCTTTGTCATTGTTCTTGTCTATAAAATTAGTTATTTATACAGCAAGTGACGCAATAAGAGATCTTCGGCTTGCAGAGGGCACAAAACATCAGTTACATGGGCGTCACACATCACTGACTTGTAAAGTTAGTAAGGCTAACATGTTACCCATGTACACATCTAGCAAAGACAGAGCAACACTACGATCCCATCATCTCATCCCATATATATATTAAGTATGAAGAAGGTTATGCTGCAGGAGTTGTTTTACGTATTCAGTATGTATTTCCCTGACCCTTAGTTGCTGTAAGAGCAGTGTACACAGTGTTCAGTGTGTCTGTGATAGAGCTGTTTGCACTTTATAGGAGTCAGTGTTGCTGTTTTTGAATGAAATGTTTGGTTTGGGTGGATTCTCAACTGTCTGAAACTGTCGTTTTATTTGTCTTTTCTTGTGTATTGTAAAGTAGAAAAACAATGTAATTTGTCCTCTGGTGCTCAGACACAGTGGCTCAGACTTAATGTTCTTTCTTCTTTCTTTTTTTTTTTTTTCACTCTTGCCACTGTATTTTCAGCCAGTATGATGCTGGACTGGTTTGACATGTGATGCTGTTCCCATGTAGACAAACACTAAAACACCTGTTAATAGTTCTCACTGTTAAAGTCATTATAATTCACATCAGTACCCAACATGTGAATATAGCACTGTAGCACTGTCACATGATGAGCATCCTCATGTCTACACCCATGTTTGTGCAGGACGTTGTTGCTGCACACACACACACACACACACACACACACACACACACACACACACACACACACACACTGTAGATGTCTGTACTGCCGTCTGTTCCATATGGAAACATATAGAAGGAAACATAAAACTGTAACTGCTCTGCTTCAACTACGTACTTTGTTTTCCGTGTGCGGTGCCGGTAGAGTTTGTTCTACAATGAACTTACTGTGGATCTAACGCAGGGAAAGGCATCTGAATAACTGTACATACTAAGCAGTACTTTAGAGTCAAGATTACATTTCTTCTCACACTTCATTATTAACCTGTGGACAGCTAGACACACAGGGACATGAAGGATTCTTCCATGGGTTCCACTGCAGGAAGATGCTGTATTCAGTCTCGTATCCACTCTCCGACTCTTGTAATCACAGTTTTTTTCACCGTGAAATTGATACATCTGCAGTCTATGTAAAGTACACTCGCATACAGAAAGACCTTTATGTGTTGCTGAGGTATCCATGAAAGTATTTACCACCCTGTAGACCTGATATATGAGTTCATAGTGCAGAACAAAATGTACCAAGTCAGTCTCGTTATTATTCTAATTCTTTCTGCACATCTGCTCAATGTGTCAGTTTGTATGGATGAGCAGTACATTCAGATTTGACAAGCTAACCATGTTTGACCTTTCCACTTCACTGATATTGTATAAAATGAAAATGGATGGTAACAGACTCTGAAATATCTATAGCTGTAGTCAGTCTTATGAGAAAATAGGAACAGTGAAACAGTTATAAGGAACTTAATAATAAAAAAGCATGGTAGGAATGCTGTAGAACTGCTCTCTAGAGAAATATACATTAGCTACAGGTAAATGCACTGATCAGGAAATGTGATGCAGCACGTATATCATCTGATCTCATTCATTTTTATCATATCTGCAAAATATAATTTGTTTCATGGGCTTCCCTGCAATATTTGCTTCTGGAAGGTAAAGCATGATTCATGTTTTTATGTTAATATTTGAAAATATATATATATATATATGAAAAAGTCAAATCTGACTTGAAGCACAAGACGGAACAGAAGTCAGGCGCTGCGGTATAAGAGTGTGGCACGCACTTCTTACACTAGAACAAAACGTTGCCAGTGAATATAAGTATTGCAAATTAGTTTCATATGAGAGTTGTCCTTGGACACACGGTTGGCGGTCCCTGACAATCAAAAATATTTCCACATAAGCGCAGAGTGTCGCTCCGCTGAGTTATGTGTACAGTTTTCACTCCCTGGCAGCTAGTCGAGCACTAAACCATTTTCAGAAGTTTGTTCGTGTGCGAGAGGCACAGGAGTCATATGACTGTCAAAATGGCAGCTTTTTCAAATTAATGGCCTTTCATCTTGATTTATTCCTTTCGCTTTCCAGTGGTGACCTTGTGCTGCCCCTAATGAGCGTGACTGACTAGTTGAAGCCATCTCACATTTAACACGACTCATCCATCCTGTCCAATCAGAAATCGATCTTTCTCTCTACAGCGAACGGCTCATTGGTTGACGCTTTAAAATTTATCCTTCACTGATATTTGTCAACATCCTGTTTCAAAAGAAAATGCATCACTTCAAGCATCTAATGATTACATTTTTTGGGACCTTTGATTCTGAATGTAGCCCATTGTGCTTAGCCTTGGTTAAAGGCCTCCATTAGCCATAACAATTTTAATTGATTTAACAGTTTAATTAATTTAATTTCAGTTTTAATCATCACTCACTGTTGGAAAAAGTCCCGCATTTCAAAGCCTACTTATAGTAAGTAAAAGTACATAAATATTATCACCAAAATGTGGTTAAAGTATCCAGAGTTAACTCTGTTACTTATAAATGATCATATATTACACATATTAATATGAATGCATAAATGTCTGGTGCTTTTCTGGTGATAATTCAAACCAGCCAATATGAAAGGAGACAGATCTGCTGTCTTCCCTCTTTTCTCTTCATCCTCCACATGAATTTGTCTTTTTAGAAACAAAATTAGTTTCTGCAGAAAACGAGTTTATCCTCCCAGAAGAAGCATATGTGCCCAGAGCTTTGAAATACACATGGTCAAACTCTGTAAAGCGCTCACAGGGGCGGTTTGCCTTAGAAGGAAACCATATCTACCATTTATCAACTTATCTGATACTTACTGAGCTAATACAAAATAAAGGTTGCTGTGCATGCAGAGTGCTTTCAAACAAATCCACCCAATGCTAAGCAAAGAAAATATTCAGTGTCCTTATCTCATGAATAACACGGACGGTTCTAGATCTCAACACGTTCTGCTGTTGAAGGAGGTGAAGCGCGTTCGTTCTGCTTAACAGTGTCTTCCTCTGCGCTAACATATGACAATCACAAGCTGACGCGTACGTGTGTGTGTGTTGCCAGGGCACAGAAATGTGTCATGTGACAGATAGCACTAGAGCACAAGACACACCCTCAAACAAACACACAAACAAAAAGACCATCAGACGAGAGTGGTACTGAAAGGAGGAGAGCGGTTGCTCTATTGGTGGGTCCTGTCACACTGAAGGTTTTTATGTTGATGATAATGTATTTAAATATCTGGTTGTGGAGATTTTTTATCAGACAAATAGTTGAGTTAAAATTCAGACAACTGAAGTTTACTGTAGTTTATTCAACAAATAACAAAATACTAATAAAATGGCTCATTATTTATATCAAAACCTTTTTCATTTTGTACTGAGGCACATTTAAAAAACACCTTCCTAATCATGATCATTTCCTATGGAGAGGATAATCGACTGGATGAATAGCATAGAGAACAAACTGTTTGTAGATATGGACTAACTGTACTGTAGTTGAACTGTTATGGAGCAAAGTCTAGTAATTAGCATGTTAACATTCCTAATGTGGCTAACCAGCTTCCTTTCCGCTCAGCTTAAAAACAAATCGGTGTCGTTCTGCTAAAGCCTCAAACCTCCAGGTGTAGCGATAAGTGTGTCGGATTCAATGGATTTGAAGATCAACTGATGAACATTTTGCTTCTTCATGATTAACAAACATGTTTTTTGCTCTTGAAACACTTAAAATTCGGAGGGATAAACGTGTTTTTCATAAGATTGAACCAGATTGGTGCCTTTTTGCTTTACATTTATGGATGGAGAGTGAACCACACTTAGCTTCCCGTTGAGCTTGCACATTTGCTTCCATTGGGTGACCGTCTTGTCAAACAATGATTTAGATCTCAGCAGGGAAGCCAAATGTTGTTGTTGACATGCAGCAACCCTGTATTTACCTGTATATTCTCTAGCCTTACATGCTCATTGTCCACCCACACAGGTGTTTTCTCTTATTTTGCCTGGACAGTTCTGAGAAGACCTGTACAGGTAAAGTACTGTATGTGAAAATGTAATAGCTGTGGAAAGATTAAAGATTATCACGGCATCTCAACTACCTGCTGCTCTTTGATATCAGCTGCTACTTGCTGCGTCATTTCCTGCCTGCACTCCATATAAGCAGCGAAGCGAGCGGCATGCCTGCACCCAGAAATGGAGCGAATGACACTTTAATTAGCAGCAGTTTGGTGACGTCACACTTCCACCTTCAGCCTGAGCAGAAGTCTAATCAGCCGGATTAAGTGAAAACACCTGCGTGGGCCTTTAGATGGTGTGTGTGTGTGTGTGTGTGTGTGTGTGTGTGTGTGTGTGTGTGTGTGTGTGTGTGTGTGTGTGTGTGTGTGTGTGTGTGTGTGTGTGTGTGTGTGTTGTCTTTTTTAGATACGGATTTTTCCCAGAATGTTAAACTGTGACTATTCTCCAGAACCGGAAACCCATAAATACATAAACTGCTCCGTGAGTGAGTGAGTGAGTGAGTGAGGGAGGGAGGGAGGGAGGGCGGGGCTTATGGTGCAGAGCAGCCTACAGTCTCTTAAGAGTTTAATGAGTAGGTAAAGTCCAGGTAGGTTTAGGGTTCAGTCAGGGTGTGTGTGTGTGTGTGTGTGTGTGTGTGTCACTGCCATCTGTCAGGTAAAAAGTCACCTGTACCTTTTATAGAAACAGGGGTCTTTGTTGCTAGGAGATCTTTAGCCTGGAAAAGAGTGTCTGCTTACAAATGTGCACACACAGACACACAGTCCCTGACATTTTCCAAGACAATGCGAGTTGAGCAGACGAGGCAGATAGAGGAAGAGAAGGAAGTCGGAGGAGAAGAATGTAGATTCATTTACATCCTGGAGCCACTTTTGTGGTGATTTGATTGTGTTGCTGGTGGGACTGATGCAAGGAAGTGAGCAAGAAGTCAAAAAAAAAAAAAATCCCAGCTCTGCAATATCAGCAATAACAAAACAACTGGGGACAGATTCGGGAGATGTGCTGATGTGTCTGCCTTCACTAGTTGTTACACTCCATAGTGCGGTATAAACAGCCCATCAGCTGACATTGTGTTTATACAGTACACAGGTTTTCAGGTCACATCAGATCAAGTGTTTTTTTTTTTTGTTTTTTTTTTTTAAACACACATTGACTGAAACTGACTCTGTGCTGTGATCGTCCATCTTGTGTTTCCATGGCGCTGTATATATTTGTATGTGCTGCTGTTTTTTTTTTTTTTTTTTTTTTTTATGTATTGATGTCTTATGCCTTTTGCACATATGGTGTTTCAGTTTAACTCTAGTAAAGGTCAACACACCTCAGCAGTATGACGTCAGTTATATTACTATTAAGTGTCTGAGTGTGTGCGTTCCAATTCACTCTTTACATAACAGGTCTATTAAGCCATTATGACAGTGCAGTCTACAGCATGTCCCGTAAACACTGACGAACACTGTAACTCACGTCTTCAGTTTTATCCTTTCCTTATCATGTTCCATCAATCATTAACTCTGAAAATTGTCCAGCTGATGACATGAACAGCTGTACTGTCCACACCGAGTCGAGCAGACCCACATTCAAGTTCAAAAGTAAAGCCAAGCCAATACATATATATATATATTTAGATGTTTGGCAGCTGGTTGATACCTTCCTGTTGTCTTTCTATGAAATTGGAGTCCAGTCATTTCCAGCGTTTCCAGGTCAGGAAGTGGTTCAGGGTTACACTGAACTTCCACATTGCGTGGAAATGTTTGTGCTCAGTTGATTTTTACACCAAATGAGGATTTTGTACGTCCTCTCACAGCTTTTTATTCATGCTCAGTTCAGCTCTTTTTCTGTATGTAAGGTTCAGTGTTATAAAACCAAAGGAAAGTCATGAATACATGTGCACAGCGTGTTCCTCCAGCCTGCAGAAGATTTAACTCTGCAAACTCTAAAAAGCAGCTGCTGGGGTTTTGTCGTTTTTAATTTTAAAAGGTAAAGTTTACTAATTTACCTGAACGTTGAGAGACTTTAAACTCTACAAACCTTTTCACCAGTTCACAGGCACATGAACATCGAGGTGCATGTTTAGTTATGCACTAATCATTTTTCTGTGTGGAAATATTCAGTGTTTATTGTGTAAACACTGATGTCAGTCCTGACTCGGGGCAGGATTAAGTTTCTCCTTTGTCATCAGGTGGATTTGCAGCAGAATCTTTCAAGCTGAAATGTAGATTAAGTTTGTTAGAATTGGAAAAATGCTCACTCACACGCACAGAGGATGTTGTAACACACAAGTTAAACAATGTTTTGAGATTTGAAAAGTCTCATCAAATGTGGCGTCTCTTTCTTTTGGCAGCTCTCTGGTGGTTGTGAGTTGACAGTCGTCCTTCAGGACTTCACAGCAGGATGCAGCACGGAGATGTCTGTCAGCACAGGTGAGAGAAACTTCATCCGTGCAAAGTTTGGCTTCAGTAGTAGGTAGTTTTAGTGATTCAGTTTAGTCTGTGTTCATGTGTTTATATTCATATATTCAACATTTTTCTGTGGAAAATGTCGACCAGAAGGCGTGAAATAAGATCGTCTGAAGTTAATACACTGTAAAAACGCTGTCTGCTCTCCTCTGCAGGTCAGACAGTTGAGCTGTTGGAGCGACCGAGCGAGCGGCCCGGCTGGTGCCTGGTCCGGACCACTGATCGCAGCCCACCACAGGAGGGACTGGTACCCAGCTCTGCGCTCTGCGTGTCCCACTCGCGCTCCAGCGTGGAGATGGACTGTTTCTTCGGCTCGGGAAAAGGTAGGATGAACAAACCTCAAATTCAAATGAACCTCGAACACTGACCTGCTGCTTAATCTGTGGCTGAAAGATCTGAGGTTTTGACTTGGTTTGCATCACTTAGTGATTGCACCGTAGTAAAATCAGAGATTGAAAACGTCTCTACAAAAAGCTACAAAAATAAGAGAATTTAAAATGAAATAGAAAAAGAAGACATTATATTTATATACCTAATATGATTATCAATGTTTCCATTCCTACTCTGGTTCAGGATCAGCATGTTCTTCATGGTACATCGTCTGTAAATGTAGTTGCGTTACTGAGTGTGACAACCATGTTGTCACTTGTGAGATTCAGCCATGACATTGCTCTGTCGATATCATTTCATTTGCTCCACTTGGCTCCCATAGCAGAAACAGAATAAACTCTGCTGTGAGTTAAGATGCTGTGAATGATATATTTACATGTTGTTTAAAAAGTCTCACACATAAGTTACGAAAGAAATAATAAAAGCTTAGGCTTGCGTGAATTACATTCCTTGTTTTTTGCATGAATTTGTAAACCCAGTGTAAGTTAGAAGTGACACCCACAGCTGCTCTAATTCAAAAGTGTGGCGGCCTTCCAGTTGAAAGTGGTACAAAGTGGCCTGATTGGATGGATTTCAGTCTTTATACAGTGAGGGAAGCCAGACCACCAAGTCTAGCTGTGATGTGTTTCCTAGAATTATGCTGACCCTCCGGAAGGAAGAACTAAGTGTAGAAAAGATCTATATTTCAGATGTAACCGCTCAAATTATGTAATACTTTAGGTTTTATAACTTTCATTGAGTCTTTGTTAATCAGAAGTAGAGAGAACTGCTTTTCATTAGTCGGGTCATTTCAAGTACACTGATCTGTATTGACCTCTACTGGTGAGATGTGGACATTACAATATGTATGAAACCCGTTCTGCTTTCTCTATCAAGTCCCCTCAGACAGACACTGCAGAGCTCCTAAAAATAAATGTTGTAAATGATCATCGTGTATATATGCATTATTTATTTAGGAAGAAGATCTTTAAATACGTCTAACAGATGGGTTTAATTGAAGGTGTCTGTCTGCAGTAACAGAGTCTGAACATGTGGAAAGGATGTTTCCTCCTTTACACGTTCAGGAAAATCTGGCCACAGTTTTGGAAAGGTCACTGAAAAATTCAGTGTTGTGACTTTGTTGTGTCTAACGCCTTGAAAACACATCTGTTACGTTTACTGATGTGTGTCTGTGTGCAATATGATACTGGGTATTTTGTGTTGACTGCTGAGAATAGATAAATCTGCCTAGAATCTGGTTTCATTTAAATCAGAATATTTTAGCATAAAACGCCAGCTGTTCTAAAAAGTAAATACATTCCCAAAAATAATCGGTTGTGTCCAAAATCGCATCCTGTTCACTTGGTAGTGCGGTGTATATAGTCCACTATTTTCTGTCCAATCTGAGTGTGTTAATGCAGCGACTTTGTAGTGCTCTCTAAATATCCACAATGCAACATGAAAAGTGTTTATACTTTGTACTAACATTCCCACAATGCAGTGCAGATTATCACTGTGCAGTATATAAATAACGATCATGAGTAAGTGTCTGAATCTTAAGTCACTGCTCACTATTGAGGAAACCTTTGAGTGTCTATTGCTTAGGGAGTGGTGAATGAGTGGACATTGGGGTGGTTGCAGACACAGCCACTATCTCATTCTTAATGGTTACTACGGTTACCACTGATCGAATGTACCTGTTCTGTCCTACAGGGGGCAGTGCGGAGCGGCTTAAACACCTCCTCACTGCACCTGTTCCATGTGACCTTTGACCTCTGACTGTGTTGACACACAGCAGATTGTGCCTTCTGTATCTGGATCAGAAACTGACAGGCTCAGATGGAAACAGCAGCTCCTCATGATGAGGATGTATAAGGATGAGCTGATTTCATCTCATTGCATTGTGGGTGTTTTATAGCCCAGAGGAAGATGCTGAAAATGATCAGTCATTTACTGAACATCCAGAGTCATGTTTGTTATATTAGAGATGGAAGCAACAATGATGGCTATTCACCAGGGCTGGTCTCGAGCATTGATCTCCCAATTTGATTCTATTTTGATTCACAAAGTCAATAATTAATTCATTTTGATTTGGTTCTTGATGATTCGGTTACATCAGATAAATACCAATAAATGTTAAACAAAGAGCTTCTCAGAATTTATCCTGAGGAGTTTCTTCTATATTCTACAAATGAGCAACGCTGTTTTTTCATTCAATATAAAATATATATAATATGATATAAAATACTTGTTGACTGGACTGTAAATACATTTCCCGGTTATAAGACCAAGGATTTATTTTTAATTTTATTTTGATTTTATTCCTTTTTTAGCAATGCAATATGACTAAAACATGACACACCAGTGTTTTTGCTTATGATACAAAACCTGCTCCAGGGCATCATCGTTATAATGATAATAAATGCTGTCACATACAGCGACACATGGACCGTCAGTAGCAGATGCCACCGCTAAGTACAGACATTCACTTTAATGATCACAGTGAGCGCAGACAGGACAGAAACTGAAAGACTGCTTCTAATTCATCTGCACTGTTTGTGCTGACGTCAGCCTGAGATCTGCGCACAGCCGTTAGCTAGCATTAGCTCTCTGGGAGAGACGGACTGAATAAAGTAGAATCCACACAGAGTCCACTCGACTTCCACGGCTTCACATCTCCTAGTTCATATGTCTTCAACAAACACAAACGGAGCTCAGATAAGTGTGAACAGTCATCCATGTTACTTTTTAACTTTAAATAACCTTTATGTTGTAATAACTCAGATTTCCACAAAGCAGCCAGTAACTTCTACATACACAAAACATTTAGTGCAGATTAACATGCAGCAGAGATTGATCTGGGAACTTTAAGATTTAATATTGGATCATTCAAATAAAGATTGCAGTTAATTGGAAAATCAATCCAGCCCTTCACTAAACACACACACACACACACACACATCTTATCAGGACCCTCTTGTACACCAAACTTTAAAAAAACTTCCTCCCACCTTCATACACAGACGCCCTTTGCTTTCCTTGTGTAACTGGCCTGCTGCAACCCAGTTTACAGTTTTTGTTTCGCTAAGGGTCATAATCATAACGGAGGTGGTTTGTGTGCGTGGGAGATTTCTCTTTACTGTAGTCTCTCTCTCTCTCTCTCTCTCTCTCTCTCTCTCTCTCTCTTTCTCTCTCTCACACAAACACACAGCATGAGATCAGCTGATTTGCCTGACGCTGCCATGGTGTGTTTCCTGCTCACTGATGAGAGGGATGTTTTGTGTTTCTGTAGAGACATGCAAATCAGACATCTGCAACCGCTACACATGGAAACGAACACACAATCCACATCCACATACAGTAGGTTTCAGATATTCAGGAAACACTGAGGCGATCCAAATGTTTGACCCCAGTGCTGAATCATGATGTGTGACTTGTCCAACTTCTCACTTTGGCTTCCAGTTGCTGCAGTGCAAATACAATATCACACCTTTACCTCAGTTATAATTGTGAATGAAAGACTGTGTTTTGTTATTTAGTTATTACTGTTTGTGGCCTCCACCCAGAGAGACCTACGCATTTGGTCTGGTCATTTTAAATAAGCAGGCAAGTGTCTAATTCATCATTAAATTATAAAATATAGCTGACATCACAGAAATCAAATGTGGACTCTGAGACATATTTTGTCAGACAGATATTTTGACCTTGAACTAAAATGTAATCGTGACCAAAACAAACAACTTACTCTAACCTCCACCGATCTGTTGCCACAGTACAGTTGTAGTTCTGTTACGAATGTGTAAAAGAAAATATATCACATGAACCAGTTGTGAGGAAAGGTTAAAATTAGACAGGGGAGCTGCAGAAGCTGCAGTTGCCAGAGTAAGAGCAGGAGCAGAGATGATCAAAAGTCTTCATATAGAAATACAGTGTCACTGTAAGTTTCAGGTGATATCAGAGAAATCAAACAGTGTGGATTCATCATGAAAACTGTATTTCAATCTTAATAGCCATTTGTTTTACTTAGAGCAGCAGGCAGGAGCTTCCACTCCCTTCAGTAATTTATGTTGCTGCAATCTCAGCCAGGTTTTTGCATCATCTGTGCAACCATGCCATTACATCAACATTTCTGCAAATGTCCTACAAATTGAAGCTGACTTCTCACATACCTGACATATTTAATTCAGGACAAAAGTGATCAAGCTTCTGCACAGACAAATCACACTGGCTCACATTTACCTTCCTAAATAAAACTTACTGCACTTAAACTTTAGAAAATCATTTTCATTATCGCACCATTAGCTTATTTTACCAATTTAGTGTTTTGCTGCGCACCGTACATTCAGGTGCTCGTCAGGAGCCAGACGTGTGTGTCACACTGAACAAACATGTCGCACTAAGTTTCAAATTAACACGTGATTCCAGCCCAGACTTCCCCACTGACCCCAATGCATTATGTCAGTTGTGTCCGGAAAACCATAATTGTTTCCTGGTATAAATTCAGAATTGGGCGGGACCCACGTCTGCTTCCTCCTCAGTGAAATGACTGGAGGCTGATGGTTATTTAATGAACTGTTCTGTATTTGTTAATGAATGAGTCAAACTGTTAATTAACCCTAAAGAGTCACCGCTAATTAAGTGAACTGGATATAAACTTCTGACTGGTTCAGCTTCAGCCTCTTCCCTCTGTCTGCCCTTTGTGTGTGTGTGTGTGTGTGTGTGTGTGTGTGTCTGTGTGTGTGTCTGTGTCTGTGTCTGTGTGTCTAGTCTTGTGACTGCTCTGTAAAGTAGGTCTCCTTGTCCTCTCTGAGACTGAAGACACTTGAGTCTCTAAAGTTAACTGAGAATCAGTCATAATGCAGTTTTGAAGTCACTAAAATAGATGGAGCTAAAAGCTGTAACTTTACCTTCATCAGGACTTTCATCACTGTAATCACATAGTTGATATCTGTGACTAACAGTTATACTGTAAATAGTTTTGGTTGTTGACATCTTGCTTCTCCTCTGTGTGAACCAGCTTCGTCATTTTATTATGAGATTGTAATTATCTTAAAAAGACCTTGGGAATTATTAACTGGTCCTGTGTAAGACTGAAACCGTTACCGACAGTAATGTGAAGTTATCACTGCAGAGGTATTTTTCCCTGTACTTCCTCCACCGAGTATAAAATGGGACACTGCAGGGAAACGGAGCTGCTGGAAGCACTTTATCTAGGCTAAGTGCACGTGTGTTGTCTTACCTGCTGCTGCAGTGCTCGTCAAGGTGCACACACACAAGGCGGGGGGAGTATTTACAGTCCATTGGTCCTTCAGATGCTGAGCATTGGCCTGATTTAATAGATGTCCTTTTTTTAGTGAGGCGAGCCAGTCTGGTCCAAGTCTAGCCTGAGAACTGATAAACATGAGATAAGGAAATAAACACTGTACTTGAATAATAGTGGACAGTGGGCTTAATGTCCTCAGATGACATTTCTCAAGCTGAGATCAGCTTTTCCAAATATTTTTCTGATCGTCATGATTTGGGGAGTTGTCACGATGATAAAGCTGTTGTAATAAGCCAATAGCGAAGCTGCTTAAAGTTCTCGAGGAGATTATACCCTCAAAAAAAAAAACACAATATAGTCAGACTAGCATTTGAAATTTACAGTCTGATTCCAGTGAAAAGCTTTACGTAAAGCATGTGAGCAAATAGGAACTAAATGAGTCACAACCTAATGTCCTTTCATTTACGACTATGCTCGGGGGCTGAGGGACTGTCGGCTAATAGGCAGCAGAATTCTCTACAGACTTCATGCTAGTGTTAGCGGCTTGACGATGTTGCTGTGGCTGACTCAAAAGCTATCAAGCTCCTTGTTCCTGCACTAAGTGAGACTGTGAACGCAACAGGGATGTAGATAAAGAACTGGGCAGAGTGTGTGCTTTGCTTTTTGAGTTTCATGCTCGCACTAGCTTTATTTCCAGAACATGCGTGTTGTAGCTTTAAACACAAACCCTTTCCCTCGAATTGCTCAAGTGACGCTCCTCAGATTAGACTCTAGCTGCACCTGGCAGCTCGTAGGGGTCCTCCATTACCTGCCCATGTGTTGAAGTGTCCTTGAGCAAGACACTGAACCTGATATCGCTCCTGACATCCAAGAGCTGCGAATCAGATCCCCTCCCAAAAATCCCTTTACTGGGGGAAAAAGTGAAAGAAAGTGATCAGGAAGAGGAGGGATTCTTCTAACGGGCAGACATGCAGTAAATGTTGAGTGTACAGAAGAGAGCACAAAGCATATTTACAGTACAGACAATTAAGAAGACAAATTTATAGATCAGAAACTTATATTAAGAAAATGATCCAGAAGGATGTCAAGCAACTTCCGGGTGCTGCCCAGAGATAGGAGCTGAGACACTCAAGTGAGGTCCTCATGGTTGAGACCAACACTCACATCTAACTGTAGCTCTACCATTTTCCAGGGTCAGGGCAAACAAGCTGTGAAGACAACATTGACGTATTACTCCACCATGTTCACCAGTTATCAGAGTCTGCTGCGACTGAAAACAAAGCAATAAGAGCAATGAGAGGGAACCAAAACAGTAAAGATGTGGGCCAAGACAATTAGCTGCAAGACACTACAAAGCTAAACCCAGGGCCCAGGTGATAATTGTCTATGGGGTTTATCACTATCAGCAACCCCCGTCCACATTCAAGTAGTCATGTGATCCATTGTTAATATAATATTGACCACAGCTGCCTTTCAAAGAAAAAGTAATTAGGCTAAATTACATGAGTTGAAAAAAAAACCCATTTATGTAATGTTATTGTCCAACTTGCCACTGTTCTCCAACATGGCCATGACTCGCAGCAGCAAATCTTGTGCAAGCATTGCAGCTCTATCAGTAATGATCCTGCGATATTTGAATAGAGCTATTACGGGCCATTGACGTAACAGGGACCTGTGTTTGAAAGCCAACAAGCCATTACTTCAACACATAGACTGATGAAGTCGGCAACGTTACAAAGTTGATCTCTGAAGAGGACTTAAGACACACATTCCCTCTGTCACACCTCTCTCTCTCTCTCTCTCTCTCTCTCTCTCTCTCTCTCTCTCTCTCTCTCTCTCTCTCTCTCCCTCTCACACACACACACATATCAAACCACACACAGTGTTGGAACCTTGCTCTCCACAATGGGAAAGTAGCCCTCCACAATAATTAACACTGACTTCTGTTCTTGAGAACTGGAGTGTAGATGAGAGAGAGAGAGAGGGAGTGAGAGAGAGAGAGAGAGAGAGAGAGAGGGAGGGAAACTCAACAACTTGTATGTGTGTGTGTGTGTAGGCTCCTCCTCCCTCTCCTCCTCCTACCTCATTTGTTCTCTCTCCCTCTCTCTCTTTGTTGAATCTCAGCAGTATGGACTTGAAGGTCTCGCTGTACACATCAACAAGCCACTCGGCCAGTTAGTGAGCGAGTCAGACAGCTAGAGAGAGTTGTGTCTGAGTGTGTGTGCACGTGAGAGAGAGAGGAGTGCGAGTGTAGGATGTGTGTGTGAGCGAGGATGAAGCGAGGCCGGCGTTGCTGTGGATGGATCCTCGCTCGTTGCTGCTGCTGCTGCTACAATGGCACAGGTGGGACGAGATGTAGAGACACATGGACACTGTGTGTGTGTGAGAGAGAGAGAGAGAGAGAGCAAGGTGTATGAAAGCAGGTGTTTATGAATGTTATATTGTGTGTTGACATTTGTGTACACTGTCTGTGTGTCAGTGTTGCATGTTTTAAAAGTTAGGAAGTGTATAATTTGTGTGTGTGCTGAGGAATGAAACACAGAACAGGTTTCTAATGACCGGCAACATTCTTTACAAGAGATGTGTGCGTGTGTGTGTCTGAGAGAGAGAGAGAAAGTGACAGTGAATGACAAACCAAGAAAGAGAAAGAGAAATTCCTGTCGTTCTTGTAATTTTTCTTTTTCTGTTAATATTTCGTGTTGGTGCTTGTGGAAACTGATTTGAATTGAAAATTATTCATGAAACAGGAAGTTGTGTGTCACCCAGAGAGAGAGAGAGAAGGGAGAGAGAGGTAGATGGAAAGTGACAGAGACGCATAGAGAAGAGGACAGTTTCTTTCTTTGTCTCTATGATATTGAGCAATATGATTTCCTGCAGGCAGGCACTGCACAGGGCATGTGTGTATTTACATGTATATGTGTGTGTTTGGGTGTGTACTGTTGCAGGTTAAGACAGAACCTTTGGACCATCATCAAAGGATTTATGCTGACAGTCGTTATAGTAAACTTTTTTTTTTTTTTTTTTTTTTTTTTTTTTTTTTTTTTTTTTTTACATTTCCCCAATCACAGTGTGTCCCCACACGCAGACGCTCACAGTGAGTGTGTTTTCATTCAGAGCTGCAGACCGGTCCACGACCATTTGTCTGTCTGAGTTCTTCAGGCAAACAGAGAACCAGAGTCAAACCAGGTCCACACTTGGTGTTGTGCTTTGGCTGCGGGTCAGGTGCAGTGGGTCTGTTAGGTAAATTTAAACAGTTTCTTGCTATAGATAGGAAAGAAAAAGCGCATTCAGGTAACCTCAGATTTTACAGGCTTCATGTCAGATTTGACAATAACAACAAAACCTTTTTTCCAATTAGGTGAAGCAAAAAACTTGAGCACCATATTGAAACAAAGAAGGATAAAAAGTTGCGGCTGTGCAGAACCTTGTTAAAGTTTTAGGCTCAGGGCCCATTCACTTTGGGTCTATTCAGACTGGGACTGTAAAGTTTATGTGAGTACAGGTCTGTGGTTTGTTTGTTTTAACTGAGAGGCCCATTGTAGTTTAAAGAGACGTAGTTCTTTTCAGGGAGACTTTTCTCTCCAGAAAAATCACAGCATTGTTTGTTTGTTACGCTTCCCTGATGTTCAACCTTTTCCAGACAGGTGGATGACTTTCCTCTCCAGATTGGCAACAGAACTTTGTTGTGGGAAATAGTCTGACTCAAACACTGGAGACAAAACATTCATATAATTGGTTTTTTTGGAACAGTCATTTCAAAAGGCACAGGCAAACAACTTATTTTGTTGTTTACTGGAGAGGACTTGTGCAAGTGTACATTCCTGATATCGGTGTGTACTGTAGGCTTTAATCAGTCCAATGAATAACAAAGAAATTTGTAATGTAGATATTACCACTGCTAGCACTGCTAATACAATCCAATAAACGCCTTAATGAGGCCATTAATCTATAAAATGCAGTTCAAACCTTACAGATGTATTATTTGTCCCCATGAAGTAGCTATGTCTCCATCATGGAGGAACAGTGTGAATTGTTAGGTAGGTTAATGTATAAGGTGTTCCAGGTGTGCATGAGATTCTGATGCCAGCACACACACACAACCACATCCATGTGGTTTTTCTTGCCTCTGATGAGTCCGTACAAATCCTTAAATGCAATGGTTGGAATGAATTATTGTGCTTTTACTAAGGCCACTTGATAGAGTTTAAATGACAGGATTAATTTATTGCTCTTTGCCTGTATTTTTGGGAAAACTTAAAGACGACATTGAAATTCAGTTTTCAGGACAAAATATTGTGATTAATTTTGGCGAAGATCTGAATCCTTGAGGTTTGTGAAGATATCTGATTCTCTGGTAAAATTGAAGGCGCTTGGATTCAGGGAAGAGAGCACACATTATATGTTACATGTACATACTGCCAACCAATCAATGTGCTGAAGTAAGCTGGATTTTTGAAATGGTTTTATTGTGTTGACCAGCACTCTGGCATGACTCCAGTTTACACAGCATCAACAGTTATGGTATTTAGAGTTAGCTGTAGCCGTTAGCTGAAAACAACCTGAAGGCTGAGGCCAGCAGTCCTCCATGCACTGCAGCTTTAAGGGCTCATGTAAGGTGTGTATTTGCAGGTTAGCGTTCAGCTCTGGTTAGCTAAAGGTTAACTCAGCTCTGAGTGTGGACAGACAGTGGACTTTGGCCTCAGAGCCTCTCTGGAGTACAGACTGGCACATAGCTGAACTGGTCACACTGGTTTCAGTGATGCGTCTCAAGAGTTTCGGCTGGTTTCTATGCACCTGTTCGAACTCGCTTCCCATTAATACAAAGTGATCTAGTTCTGACTAGACAACTCCAAGCCCAGGTGAGGACACACCCAGGTGACTCAATGAGATTTTATCCCTTGGGTCACTTTCATTTGTTAGTGGGGTCACGTGATGGACAGTGGCAACATTTCCGGTTCTTACACTGCACCCCTGGTGAGTGTCACACACAGTCAAGCACATTTACTTTCACTGAACGTTGTGTAGGCTTGAGCACAGTAATACAGTATTTTATAGCACTGTGTAATCTACATATTACAATTTCTGATAAAGGAGACTAAACCCACGGAGTAATGTTTAATCTGATGATGAGTAATCGGTTTCTTCTCTGTATATCGAAGTGTAACGTGTCCCTGCTTCCAGTTCTGTACGTCCTATTTTCCTATTCCTCATTTTAATGTATGTAAAACACATTATATAAAAGTTAAATCGTTGTTGAATCCCTGGAGCTCAACTGGTTAGACTGGTTTCTGTGACGTGTCTACTGCAGCATGCCACAGCATGTATATGAACTGTACACTGGGCTGCATTCATCGTCTTTAGGAAGGGGCAAGCCGTTCGTTGTTGTTACTGTTATTGTTGATATTGCATGTTTTTCCAGACACACACACACACACACACACACACACACACACACACACACACACACACACACACACACACAGAGGCACTTCCTCACTCACTCGCACAGTGACTGAGTAATTGGGGGTGTAAAGTGATCCTTCATCCAGTCCATTACCCATTAAACCTGAAGATGGGCAGGAAACTACTCTGACCCTGAAGCATACACACACACACACACACACACACACACACACACACACACACACACACACAGTCTGCCAGCAGAGATAATGGACAGAGACACAGCATTAGCAAAGTCTTGGCTGCGTTGCTTCATCAGCTGTGATTCAGTGAGTTCAGTCTCATCTGATCTGCAGCTCTGTTTTATTTAGATGGAATACTTTAATACTTCTCTTTTAATTGGGATGTGTGCTCACTCTGAGGGGTGGAAGCATCAGCAACTGACTTGTTTGTCCCAACAACCAGACTTAATTTAAGTTTAAATTCCCTGTAAATAATATCTTTGAATGTGCCAGTTGTCTCTCTGTGTTGCAGTAAATTATTATCACTAACAAAAGCTTTAATACAGGTGTGTTGTACATGAAATAACAGGTGCAGACGGACTTAGTGACTGTGAATAGAAACAGGTAACCATGCATGGTATTCAACTTCTTCCTTAGATACAGAGATTGTCCTGATGTACACTGTGTAATGTGGAGTTTTTCTGCCTTTTCTTAGATACTAAATCTTCATTTTCATTTCCTCCAGGAATTGATTTAAAAACAATGTAGTCTTAATTCCTCAATTTGTTGCTCTAGATTTTCAATCGTCCTATTTGTAACATCTTTCAGTTCCAGTTAAGAGGCGTTTCCAATTGTATTTCCAGTTATTTCTCCCATGAAGAGGAGTGTTTTTCTAGCATGTAGTCACAAAGTACCTTTTTTCCGACCACAGTGACTACTATTAAGAGCTTTCGCTTTACCAAGCTGAGCAGCTTTTACAGAGACAACTCTCAGCAGAGTTGACTTTGTTGCCATGATGACATGTTTCATGAGTGAACTTTACTTACAGTGGTTTGTTGACAGAGAACAAGTCCCGGTTGGTGTCTGGAGTCAATTGAACATAATTAGAAAAACAAGCCAACATTTTATCAGTTGACATGTTAGAGTCAAACTGCGTGGATGTGTAGTGAGGAGGAACAGTCTGCGGGGACAGACGCTGTCTCCCAGCAGGTTCTTAGTGACAACAGACAGTATATTCTAGCTTCCTGGGCGTGTGACACACACTGTGCCAGGCAGACCAGCTACAGTACGGCCGGTGAGACAAAGTGGCATCTAAACAGGATGTGTAGAACAAGCGATGAACACAGCATAACAAGCTCTGGTCTGATTCAGATACATTTGAAGCTAAATGGTTTTTAGACCTGAGGTGAGCTGACACACAGGAATGCTTCAGATTCACTCTCGCTGACTTTTCTCAGTGAGTTTTGTGATGGACTAAAGCTCAGTAGGTTAAAGGTTTCACCACTGTAATTTTTATGTTGTTGTTTTCCAAATGGATAGCCTTGATGTATTTTGTGACTATGACCCCTAGTTCTTTGGCAACAGGCATATTTTTTTTCACAGGGAGTATCGTGCAGTTTGGAAAGATGTCATGCTGGTGAATAGTACCGGTGGAGGCGGGGCATTTCTGCGAGATATGACTCGTTTGTCACACCTGTTCGCTGATTGATGCATGTTTCTGGTTATAACGTTCCAACTGAGAGGAGTGGAGGTGACTCGGTTATTGCTCAGTGGTGTTTTAAGAAAAGGGTGGACCTCCACAGCTGGTGTCAATTCTACCACCACTGTTACTGTTGCTATACAGTATAACACTGTTAATATAGAGTGAAACAAACAGAGTTTATAGAGACAAGAAAGATACTGAAATCTTCAGTCAGAGCAGAAACGTGTGTCTGTATGAATACATCAGAAAGTAATATCTTGGATCTTAAGTCAGCTTATCCAACTAGTTTTGGTCATAACCAAAACCAGTCACTTTGCACTTGAAACCTGTTCATTACCTCCCTCAGATGGAAAATGTTATCACATGATTTCAAGCCTTTGTGATGTACTGTCTTATCATCAGATTGGTACCATAGTCGTTTTCGTGTGGTTGTGCATGTTGTAAAATATGTAAATAGAGAGAGAGAGAGAGAGGTATGAGAGGAATGCCATCTTCCCAGATTACTGTCTCTTCCTGTCATTGACAAAAAATCATGATGTGAGGAGAGTGGGCGGGCAGAGGAGAAGACAACTACAATGTATTTTTCACACAGTCTGTTTACAAATACTACAATACTTGTTTTATTCTCTGGAAAGCAGGGAACAGCTGTAACATGTGTTTTTATGTTTTTGGATAAGAAGTAATGTCTTGGTCGAGAAGAGTTTCATGTTTAGCACAACAAGCAGAGTTAGATGCTGCCAGTGGCGCAGCGGGAGGTTTGAGTCCCTGCCTGGCTCAGTGGTCGAAGTCAGGTATTGAAAGAAGAGAGATGATCTGTGTGTGTGTGTGTGTGTGTGTGTGTGTGTGTGTGTGTGTGTGTGTGTGTGTGTGTGTGTGTGCCTCAGTTTCACTACTCTCTTGTCAATAGAGCCATTCATAGACAAAATGTGTGTGTGTAGTGTAATTACAGAATGAAACTGAGTGAGTGTGTGAGCGAGAAAGAAAGAGAGCAGAGACCCTGATCTGTTGCATTCAGACTTTGGTTCAGTGTCTACAGACTGGACGTTGTGTGTGTGTGTGTGTGTGTGTGTGTGTGTGTGTGTGTGTGTGTGTGTGTGATTAAAGATAGTGAGTGATGTGGATTTTAACAGTAGACAGTCTGTCTTTTCTGTCGGCCACAGAACAAAAGCGTCCTTGTTTGGTCTCACCTGACTTTGGCTGTCAGTGTGACACTGCAGTCCTCTGTTGTACACACACTATTCACTGTTACCCAGAGTACTAATGCTGCATTACTCACTCCTATTACTAACTATTAACATTAACAAGAACATAACATCAACAACAGCGTGGGATTCCAGTTGATGATGAAGTTTGATTTCTCTCTGTAATAAGGAACTTCTGACCTTTTCTGCCCCATATAGTAACAAGAGTTGAGTGTAGTGACTGTTTAAAATGTTTTGTGTAACAGGGCTGACTATAGCATCTGAAACTTTTAGTGTGGGTGTGGGTGTGTTGCTGCTGGGAACAGACACATGATGAAATGCAAACCAGTTTGATGACTTAAATTCCATATCAGATCAATAGCAACATGAACTTATGGTGTTGATTACAAACCAAAAATAGATCGGGATAGTCTTAGTGTTTTATCCTGTGTGAAGTGACACTGATGTGGTATCTGCAACACCTGAACTCATCCCGCTAGAAAAACTGGCAAGTCTGAATTTTTGGCAGCTGTTGTTCCCTCCGTCCTGACTCTCGCCATCCCTCCTTATCATGAGTGAAACTATGAAACTGTGGAATGTGCTTTCTGGCCACAAAGACACATCGTGAGCTGATAGTATAGTTTGGCTGATGACTAGTGATGATAACATTTGGTGGAATATGTTGTTTCTACTTTACCAATAATCATTTACAGCAGCGTGCTGAATTTTAAATGTTATATTTATTTCAACTCTTCTGAAAGTCACTTCGAAATGTTTGCTAGAGATACTTCCATCACATTGAACATGACAGCTACTGTTTTTTGTTTTTAGCCTGCACTAAAAAAGTGTATTAGTGCAAAACAGTAACAGTAATTTGACAAAAAATGAATGAAACAGTGGCTGAGTCTGTCCTGACACTGACTAAGAGTGATGAAGTACTCACCTGATGATAAGTGAAGCAACCCCACCCACTGAGGAGGGCTGCACGCTGCGGTTAGAAAGACCTGTGTGTGGGGAATCTCATTGTTTGTTTTTTTGTCGTGCTGCTGTTTCCGAGGTCAAGAATGAACCTTGAAGCTCTGTGTTTGTTTTGGTAGTTAAACAGGTGTTCCTGGCTGCCGTGGTGACCGCTCAGCTCCCGGCAGCTGACGGCGGCACACTGTGGTTCTGCAGCATCATTTTCCTCTGGAGGAGGAGAGGTTAAAGCTGTGACGTCTTATCACTCAGCTGTGTGTGAGCGTGTGCACTCAAGTCCTTAATGAGTTTCTGTGGTCAGCCAGCTGTCAAGGCCACTCAGTGACTTACACTGGCTCTGCAGCAAACACACACACACACACAGGTGAACAGGTGACCTATGACATGCTTCCCTCACTTAAGAACACATGACTGCGTTCGCTCAATAGCTCTTCACGGAGTAACCACTGAAACAGTGGGACAGAGTGACGACAGATGTGTGAGAGAGAGAGAGAGAGGGAGAGGGAGAAAAGCAGATGTGATTGGGAGATCAGCTGCTACAGTTATAGGTGAGCAGCTGTCGGTTAACTGTGTTGTGGAATGAGTTAATAGAGCTTTCTTGTGGTCTCTGTCTCATACAAACACACAAACACGATCGATTAATGTCCAAACCAAGTGTAAAGCAAAAAGGGAAATGAGTGATACTGGGTGCAGATCCACCTGACGTCCGGACAGAGGGTGACCTGGTCCAGGTCGGCAGTATTCCACACACCGTGGTGGAAATGGAAATAAATGGAGGTGGTGCCGGTCGTGGCAGTAGTGTGCTCTTCACAGGATTAGCTGATCAGTTCAAGTGCAAACTATTTGATATTAAGCTTTGTTGAGAAACTGCCAAGTCGCATGCAGTTAAAGGCTTTCTCCAACTTTCATCTTATCACCAGCAGCCGTTCAGTTTTTATTTTTTATTTACACTGTGTCAAATTAACAAAAGCAGGCATTCCTGAAAAACAATAAGGTTGTGGAGACCATGTGACTGACTGAAACAGCTCATGTTTCCAATAGCAGGTTTTTTTTGGAGTGGTGTCCAATGAGTTGTTTTGGAAAAAAAAGTTAAAATTAGATCAGAACCCTAGTTAACTTACATGACAGGGTAGAACCTGTCAGTAGCGCTCCTGATCACCCTACGTCAGGGGGCCACTCCACGCTGTTTAACTCCTGTTACGTTTACATTCAAATAACTGTACAAACACATACTGGAGGAATGCCTGCACTCCTCCAAAGCCATTCGGAGAAGGAAAAGAACAACAAAACTTTAAAGACTGAAATACAAGAGATAAAGATGAACAAAAATAGAAGTGCCATTATATATGATGCAGTTTACTGTATATTAGTGTGTGTGTGTATGTGTGTGTGTGTGTGGATTTACTCAAGTGTGCACATGCGCTGGCTCTGTAAGGATTCACCAGCAGGTCTATTGCAGTGGATTCAAATGGTCTACTGTTGTTTTTCTATGGCACCAGGAGTAATTTGCATTATCTGAACTGTATTGCATGCAAGTTGAGAAGATAGGCAATAGTACTATGCCCCACTCCACCTCCGTGTTTTGTCCAGTTTGTGTATCATGACTCTGTGTCTCATGAGAGGAGAAGGAGAAACAGAGGCATGTCAGTAGCTCTGGGTGACCTTGGTTTCTGTTCTGACCAGAGTTTAATCTCTGCCACACTGCTGACACAGTCAGATAACAACCACCATTAATACAGACTCATTACCCCCCTCAATGCTGCACAATGTGAACGGAAGGGTTGTGGGTTGTGGGAGTCAGGAGACCTCAGGAGAAGGTCACAGTCAGCCAGAAATATCAGAAAAATATTCTATTTGGACAATAGGGTTTGAATTTAGTAATATTTTTTAATAAATGTGATAACAATACCACCTTTTCATTCCGTAAATGAAAATGTTGTACAGTTAATATGAAATGAAGTTCAGATAAATGTTTATAGAAGGTCAGAAGCTAACATCCTCTCTCTCACACACACACACACACACACACACACACACACACACACACACACACACACACACACACACACACTGGTCTTTCTGCCCATTGTTGGTGCTGCTGACCTTGGACCTGCTCTGGCTTGTAATACTGGGAAGTGAAAGTGATTTTAATGTTGGTTGTGTAGGAAACATTATCACAGCAATAAAAAATATCACATGTTTCTTGGTGTCTGCAGTTCAGCAACATATGTTTGTGTACAAGTAGTACACTTTCAAATAGAAAGCAGATCAGAGGAGGAGGAGGAGGAAGAGAAAGAAGAAGAGGGGTATGAACAGGAAGAGAAATTAAGCAGAACTCCTCAGGAGATCCCGTTGACCCTTAACCTTTCATTTCCTGTGTGAAACACACATACATCCAACCCCACTTTAGCTGCAGCCCATAGCCCCCAGCCGTGTGTGAGTGCAGCTGATCCACCACACTCCTGACACATGACTGCTGTTTCTCTCTCCCACACACACACACACACACACACACACACACACACACACACACACACACACACACACACACACACACACACAGAGTTGTGTCTGGTTGTGTCAGGCTTTGCAGCAGAAATGAAACAACACTATTGCTCTCTCTGTCTCTAAACTGTGCAGATTGACACCAGGCCAAACTTTTCCGATCGGTTCAAACTATTGGCTGATATCACACTCTGTAATTCTCAATATGTGATATAATCTCAGTCAGTATTTCACATGTGTGTGATAACATATATTTCCTGCTTCCTGGTGATCTTTAAACACGGTCAAAAGCTTCGCCATCACAGAAGCTGTTGAATGAACAATCATTTTGTCATAAGTTTTATATTTCTTCATATTATTTACATGTAACTCAGAGCTGCTAACAAACTACAGCAGAGAAAGGAGGTATTTATCTTCAACATGGCTACATGTGTTTGACTTGACACTGTTATTAGATGAGGCGTGTGTGACATGAGAGCAGCTGCTGAGCAGATTTTATTTTTCATTAATAGACTCATCTGGATCTCACAGAGCTGTTGTCACTTTCCAAGACATGACGCTGTTGTGCCTGAACATGATTAATAGAAACACATGTGTCTGAAAAACCTGGAGTGACATTACAGATATCTGCAGCTTGTTTACAACTAGTCTAAACAGGATCAGAAGATACAGTACCTCTAGTGACTGTACGTTTAGATGAGCTTCAGTGCTAATTTAACAATCGCAAGACTGGTGCTACTAGCATTCAACTGCATGGAGCCCTTTTCCTACCGTTTAATTTTTACTACTTGAAATCTGACCCCTAGATACCTCTATTTAAATAATGACTAGCTGATATTCATAATCAAGATATAAGCAGTTATAGTTATAATTACAGTCAATGATTCCTCACAATCGAACCTCATGTATCTTTGAATAAAATTATTATTAAGACTTAAGTTTCTGCTGGTAATGTGGTTTTGATGAATGCCTGCTGGAACTGGAGATAAGACTGTCAGCAGTTGTTGTAACCACTGGTTGAGGGTTTCACAGCCGAACTCGAGCAAAGATCAAGCTGATTTATAAAAAAAATTTAAAAAAATTTAAAAAAGCATTGCTGCTGATTTATTGATTTTATCGAAAGAGCGAACAGGGTGAAACATTAATAGGCTGCAGTAATGCGATTAATGATTGAACATTTTGGAGTTTATAAATTTAATGTTCCTGTCAGCTGATATAACGTGACTGTAAATCTCAAACACCAAGTACAAAGAGACCAGCGTCTGTTTGAGTAACAACAAAGCAACAAGTGGAGCAAGGCGGCGAAATGTGAAGGAGCCAGACGAGAACATTTCACAAGTTTGTCTATTTATCTGCCAAACACCATGAAGAACTTTGTGGAGAGATCTGAACGTTTGGAAAACAAAACAAGGGAGCTTTAATGGAAGTGTAGTTAGAGGAGAAAGTGGTAAAATACACTACAGATACAGTCTGTTGTATTATTACCATTTAATCATAGATTTGAATCCAGAATTCATCTAGTGAGTCTGTTTTTGTTTGACTTGTAGACTGTGGCAAAACAACAAAGAAGAAAGAAAGTTGTTTCTAACTGTATTAAATGTTTGATGAAATGTGAACTAACGCCAGACCAAATTGTAACTGCTACCAAAGGCTGATTATATCTTATTAAAATGTAAACTTTGTGTGCTTGCTTTCAGAAAACTATCCTGTCAGCGGCTCTGACGGGAAGACCGAGTCAGTGGCGAACCTTCAGCCGCAGCCATCTCTCAGCTCGCTGCAGTCCAGCTCTCCTGGTCCCAAACGCTCCGGAAACACTCTGAGAAAATGGCTGACCAGTCCGGTCCGCCGCCTCAGCCACGGCAGCTCCATCAAGAAACTCCCTAATAACAAACAGAAGAAGACTGGTGAGACAGGCAGAAATAAACGGGTCAACAACAAACAGAACCGCAGTAATAACATGTTACTGACAAGTTAGAGCCGTTCTGAGACCACGAGCCGAGCTCCATCCACGTAAATCTGAAGGCAACTCATATTGGCAAAAGTGGAATAATGAGACTTTACAGAGCCAAAAGACAACTCTACCACAAGCTGCCACATTCAAATACTATAAATTCTTCTTTTTTTCCATTTAGCCACTAGTTTCAGTTCATTTTCATATGTTGTGGAAAAACAAGTTCATAACGCTGTTGAAAGGAGGGACCTTTAAAGGTTTCTGCTCGACAGCATTACACTCATGTTTCAAACATTTTCTGTCGATAAAGAATCAACCTGTGAACGTTATTTATATCAGAAAGGATCAGATCAATTTGTTTTTGTTGCATTGAAAATGAGGCTAATTGGCTCTGAAATGTCAAATGTCAGAGGATTCTTGAACACTATAGAAGCTCCTGCTGACAACTGCATCAGCACGTGTAAATAACACAACTTTGATGCAAAAATACCCATTTCAAGTCTCTGCAGGACTTACTATGTCATTTGTGGTTCATGAGCTAAATGTTAAAATTGATTAGTGTGATTCTTCTGTCATTCCAGCAACATAAGGAAACATAAGGGCATTTCTAACTCACCCATATCTCAGCACATCCTCGAATCCAATAATGCCTGAGATTCCACAGTGTGTTTACATCTATGTGATTGATTGAGTAATGAACCGTTTAACCGACTGGTTGACTGACTGATTGACAGGCCCAGGAACCGGAAGAGAGGAAAACAGAAAGAGTATTGACCTGGGGCAGCCTGACATCGCCCTGCAGGATGACATCATCGATGAGGTAAACAGCTGTTACGTGGTCATGGCTTTTTGATGAATGGACAAAAGCATTTACATTAAATAAGTAAAACTCAGTCCAGGGTTGTGCCTAATTTTATCTGGTTGAGTTTTTTGATCATTTCTTGCAGGAGAATATTTTAGGAAATACGCCTTGCCATCTAACCCATATTGATTTTTTTCATCTTAGCAGAAAAACTGAGAGCTGCCAGCACCTACCTCTTTCTAAAAGAAAAACAATTCACCTTCCAACTCTAAAGCTGTACGAGTTCCTCTGACAGGAAATTGTTATTTTCCTCCTTTCTGTTTTATAGCTCTTTAATAGATTCAATCTTTGCCACATTTAACCTCCTAGGACTTGGCGTCCACATATGTGGACCTCACATTTTGGGTTCTCTAGACCACAATACTAACTTTTTCTCAACAAGGGCCTGGTGACCACATATGAGGATATTATACTGCCACTCAGTAATCGAAATTTAAAACTAATGTCCTCATATGTGGACATCATTTTTCTCAGGTCCCTATCAGCCTAAATAGCAAAGAGAAATTAAAAATGCACGCCATGCAAGAGTTCGGGTCTTAGGAGGTTAAACAAACATCCCAGCACTAAAGTGCAAAACACAGAATTAGAATTGGAACTTATATGACTTGATTTCAAATTGATAGACAGGTCTTTTAATACAATTACTAACACAAAGGTTTGTTTATATCAGTAATGTTTGAAGGCACAACAGGGAACAAACCTATATGGCCAATTGCTCACATGCTGATCTTATATCTGTTTTGTAGGTTTTAGTGTCACTCCCTGTTATATGGTGCAGAGTGAAGTTTAAAGGTTATTGATCTGCTCAGTGGGATATAGTTGTAAATTAACGCTATCTACATTTAAGTGACAATAAACAGATGAAGTTCCTCTTTCCTTGAATAAAGGTTTCTGACTCACTGACACACAAATGTGATGACACAAACACACTCACACACACAAACATTAAACCTTTGGTCACTGACTTCCAGGAATAGTTGTTGTACTACTCATTCCCATTGTCATGTCAAAACTTTTGTGGCTTTCCACATTATGTGTTTTATTCTGGAACGAGGAACTAACTCGTCAAAGCTTGACCAGAAACAAGATGAGTTATTTATCTCTGGTTTCTCACCACTTCACCAAAACTATAGATAATGAAGCATGACGACACACTGTTGTTTATTTCACATCAAGTTTCCGACAGCAGTTGCCACATTTTCTTTTTTGTTTTTTTGTAAACTGGATGAGTTTGTCAACTCAGCTGTATGAAGGGTTTAAAGATGAATGAATGAATTGGCTGATCATTTCTGATTAATGAGTGTGATCAATACAGTGGTACATGATATGGATAGTTTGCTAAAAAAGCTGCATTCTGTCTCTTCCCTCCACAGAGAGTCATCAGTAAGGACGGGAACCTCCTCTCTAAGACGTCCTCCGGGATGCAGAGCGGCGGGGAGGAGGAGCAGGACGAGGAGGCCCACACTCCTCTGCCCCCGCCAATGGAGATCATCAAGGACCCCTCAGCTCAGGATGACAAGGTGAGGGGGGGGGTTCACTGTTGGTTAGGGTCTGGCTGAAATTGATTCTCAGTGGAAGTCCTTAATAAACTTTGAAGCTCTACTGTATCTTTAAATAGCTTTTATTTATTTCTTCAGCTTCTTTCTGTTTTCATTAACATCTGTCAAACCTTCTTCTTCACTGTGCTTCATCATGATAAACTGTAATTTCAAATTCCGGTATAAATCCTGCAGCACGTCCATCTGCTGATTTCCTCTGCAAACTCACAGCTTTTCTCTCTTTCACTGCCGTTTGTTCCTTCGATTTTCTTGCCATTACTCCTTTACCTTCTTCTTCATCTTCCTGTCTTCCAACCTTTACTTCCAATGCCTCTAACATGCTATGGCTTCCTCTCCTCTCCTCCTCCTCCTCCTCCTCTCTCAGTCTTCATCCTTGCTAACGTCTCTGCAGTCGTCCTCTGAGGTGCCCAGCGCCGCAGAGCTGGTTAGCGCCATAGAAAAACTGGTTAAAACCAAGATGGTGAGTGCGTATGATTATGTGCATGTTTGGGACGTACGCATGTGCCGTATGACGAACTGATTTTCTTTTTTGGACACAAACCAAAAACACATGATGTGCAGACTAGTCGTTCAAATGAGGCATTATGGGCCTAAAGCCTGAAGTCTCCGTGAAGCTAACACATCATGTGTGAATCGTTTTGTGCTCATTCCACCAAATTAAAACAACAGTGAATATTAGTAGTGTCGGCAGTCGTGCATGTAGAGTGCATCAGTTTGTCTGTAGTGTCCATATGTTCAGTAGTTTGCATAGTTAGCCTGATTGTGCTTTGTACTTAAATATGTTTTGTGTTCATATTCATGCGTGTGGTGTAATGTCATGTGAGCAGTGTGAACAAAGGCGACGCAAGTGACATTCTCCATTAATTGCAGAGAAAAAAAGGCAAAGTATATGCATTTAACTCTACCTGCCCTATCTCACCTGCTTCTCCAGATGTGCTCACTTATTCTTCCAAAATGTCAGTGTTTCTCATTTTGAACGCAACTTGTTTGTAACGTACATATTTGTGCACAGGATACTGTTTACTGTCATCTGTTGTGGTGTGTAAATGTGTCATCTGTCTGTTTGTGTTTACACATGTTTAGCAAATGTTTACGATGTGTAGTAACTTCAGTTCCAACTCGTTTGTGTGTGAAGCATTTGAGCGGATCTACTGTCTAATGAAACGGTGCCATGATACAGAACAAAACCTGCACGCTCCCTCAGTGTCCTGTGTTTGTTGCTGTGTCTTTGCTGCGGAGTTTAAACACACACTGGAATATTTTCACGTCAGCACATTTGTGTGAAGTTTGGTGGATAGATCACCGTCTGCTCTAGAATCAGTTGAATATGCAGTTTTCAATTTCCACTCTTCCACGATTTGCAGTTAGACAACGCAGAGTTACTGTGCAGTCAACACAGGGCAGCAGGCATCAGCTTATTTATACCACAGCCAATTCCCACTTGTTCCTTATGGCTGAACACCAAGCTCCTGCTGCCCTCTGCTGTCATAAAGTCTTCTCATTATTCTGATGGTGGTGGCTTTGTTTTACATGCAGGTTTTGCTTATTGAGCGTCTCAAGATACAGGGTACAGCCTGTTGACCATATTGTAAAGTAGTCTTAGATAAATCTACGATTCTGCTTTATATGAATAAAACTTAGAATTTAAGTTATGTATAAAATAATTGTAAAAAAGGAAAAAGATTTAACCGACACTGATCCTCTCCTCTCCTCAGACTCTGGAACCAGGAGCGTACCCCGGGTTCTCCTCTCTCTCTCCGCCAGAACAAACCACTCCGGTCCAGCCACGAAACCCTGAGCTGGAGCAGAGAGCCAAGGCTATGAGAGGACGGATGTGAGTGCTGCAGTGAATCATCTCCACTGCTACAACGTCTACTAATTCAAATACTAGTTCTTCTACTCTACTCTCTACTTTACTTTTACTGCCACAACCATCAGGTCTTATTATATACATCCCTCCGTGCTGCAGCAGGAGAAGAGGCTGACAGTAATAACATTTCATCAGCTGATGTGAGGTGATGTGTTTGTTCTGCTCAGGTTCGTTCTGAACGAGCTGATTCAGACAGAGAAGGACTACGTCAAAGACCTGGGAATCGTGGTGGAGGTGAGACACTCGCTGCTGAGGCAGTGCACCTCTCTGTGCTGCGTTATTATTCATTCTGCACAGTCAATACTGTCCCCGAAAGTAATCGTTCTCTATCAGCATCTTCAACTGTAACTGAGAAGTGAGCAGAACGTCCTCAAACCGCTGACCTTTTGTGACCCCGCAGGGTTTCATGAAGAGAATCGAGGAGAAGGGCGTCCCCGATGACATGAAAGGAAAAGACAAAATCGTCTTCGGGAACATCCACCAGATCTTCGACTGGCACAGAGAGTAAGTTCAACAGTGGTGTCAGATGGAGCCTGAGAGCGGCCTTCAGTTTTTAGTGTTTGTGCTCCCTGGTAACATCCCTCCTCTGTGTCCGTCAGCTTCTTTGTAGGAGAGCTGGAGAAATGTCTGGAAGACAATGAACACCTTCCTGAGCTCTTCATCAAACACGTGAGTGCAGCACCGTGTGATCATTATAAAGACTTTTTACAATATATTTGATGTGGAACAAACCTACTCTCCCTGTGATCTGCTGTCTGAAAACAACTGGTGTGTATATGTATGTTACAGGAGAGAAGACTTCACATGTATGTGGTTTATTGTCAGAATAAGCCTAAGTCAGAGTTCATCGTAGCAGAATATGACACATATTTTGATGTAAGTGATGTTTTGGTTCTTCATGATAATTTTTTTCGTAGCTGTGTTCTGTGTTTTAATTTTCATCAGCTGCCAGCTCTTTAATTATATGAACTTATAGTCACTGTAGCACTGTTGTTGCATTGATGGAGGATTTCAGAGTTTCTTTGTGTTATATTCTCTGCTGTGTTTGAAGTAAAACAAATGGATGACACAGAAGCATCATGATGCTACTGGTGTTTGTCTTCCAGGGAATCCAGGCAGACATCCAGTCCAGGCTGACCATCAGTGACTTCCTCATCAAACCAATCCAGAGAATCACCAAATACCAGCTGCTACTGAAGGTAACACACAAATGACCTTATTGAATTACAAAAGAGACATGATGTCAGTATGAGTTTGCAGAAAGATTTTGAATTAAAGCAAAAGAAAACTCTTTTCACTCGACATATTATGTGCAAAAATGATAACTCTCATTTACCATCCAATGAAACGTCTTGTTACTTAAAAATATTAAATTATGTGGATCTCATGCAACTTTAACCTGATTTGAACTCGCTCAGATTTACCAGCACTGATGCAACTCAGACATTTCCAGCAAACTCAGAAAGGGACACTTAAGTTAAAATAATACTGACAACTAATTTGAGGGAACTGACTGAACTCAAACTGAGATCTTAAGTCTCCAATTTGATTATTTGTAGGATCCACAAGAAGCTATGCTGTGAATATATCTTACAGAAAGATTACTGTGTGTGTGGAGAGAAAGAGTGTGCATCTTAGATGTTAAAGTTGTGGTCGTGATTTTCCTCAGGACTTCCTGAAGTACAGCTCCAAGGCAGGAATGGACTGTGAACAAATTGAGGTAAAAACACAACTTATTTAAAAAGTTTAGAGAGACAGCTGAAGTGAACACGTAACAGATGATTTAAATCTCTCTCGTTTACAGAAAGCGGTAGATTTGATGTCTCAGGTTCCCAAACTGTGTAATGACATGATGAATCTGGGTCGGCTGCAGGGATACGAGGTATGTTCACTTCCTGTGCTGCTGGTCGATGGCAGGTTTACACACAGCGCAGTGACAAGACAGTCCCCTTCTTTATTATGATAATGACCAATGAGCACTAAATGAATTTGAGTGGTAATCATTCTGCAGCCTAGGTTTAGCTCCAGAGTTATCATGGCAGGCCTGAATGAGGTGTTGACCATCCGCACTCCTCCTCAGGGTAAACTGACCAGTCAGGGCAAACTGCTGCAGCAGGAAACCTTCTTTGTGACGGAGCAGGACGCCGGCGTCCTGTCGCGCTCCAAAGAACGACGGGTTTTCCTATTTGAGCAGATCGTCATCTTCAGTGAGCTGCTCAGGAAAGGATCGTCCACGCCCGGATACCAGTTCAAGAAGAGCATCAAGGTGAGCAGAGGATGATGGGGTTTATATTCTGCAGGTCCAGAGACGCACATTTTTAATTATTTGATTGATCCATGATGAATAATTGATAGTTGCTCAGCTTAACTTCTTAAAACTGCCAGACAAAAAGCTTTTCCTGAAACAAGTTGTCAAATCAAAACACAGACTCAAATACCTCTGAGAGAGAGAACAGAGAAATATGTGTTGATCCCTGTTCAATTGACAAGAAAAGGCTGAGAGAACGTATCATCCTTCTCCACCGTCCTGCTGGTTTTCAGAACCAAAACCTTCTGAAGAACTCACTCAGAGGATTCACAAGAGTCTGTGTACATGAAGGCAACGATGGCAAATGTTTAGGAAAGTTATTTACTTCCTCTGTTTTATAACCTTGTGACCTTAAGATGTTTACTGACACCATTTCAATAAAAGTGTGTGACCGGCTGCTGGAGATTTTAGTGTCAACACAGTTTTATAGTTTATAAATCTATAAACTACGATCACAACAAAAAGCTGCTCCTGTCCTCCTCAGGTGTCCTACTTGGGTCTGGAGGACAGTGTGGATAACGATCCCTGTAAGTTCGTCCTGTCGTGCCGCGGCTCGTCGGAGCGTTTCACCCTGCAGGCCGCCAACGTCGACATCAAGCAGATCTGGGTCCGACACATCCAGGAAGTTCTGGACGCTCAGAGCAACTTCCTGTCCGGTGAGAAAACACAAGCAGAATATTTTCCTCTGATAATGATATTCCCCTCAGCTCAACCACACACTGTCTCTGCTCTGCAGCGCCCCTCTATTCTGAATCTCCATATTTGGTGAAAAGAATCACCAGCAACACTTGGCTTCTCATTCTGCTATTTTAAGACGACTGTGAGAGAATTAGATTTTAAACATGAAAGATGCTGTTGATCATTTCTACTGACATTATTCCACATATTTCACAGGATCGTATGTTTCAGCTGTTTAAACTTCAGAAACCAGATAAGAAGTGAGACCTAAGAAGTGGCTGCTAAAATGAGTTCACTTGTAGCTACATTATCAAGACTGAATTTTCAAATACGGTAAAAAAAAAAAAGTTCACTGTGACCTATTTTGAGCAACTGCATTTTCATAGTGCTGAACTAAATAATGGCTGCTATGAAGACGGCACCAGCAGGAAACAGGTCAGCAGTAATATAAGGTGTGTGTATAACAGCCTAAAACGCTGCTGTTTTTAATGTACTTTAACTAGAAGACAACAAACAGGATCCAAAACATGTCCGGTGAAGGAAAAACAACAAACATGTGGAGAGTCAGCAAACCTGAAATGACACCACAAAAGAGGAATATGAATTTTCCATGTGTGTGTGGTTGCAGCTCTCCAGTCTCCTATCGAGTACCAGAAGGAGAAGGGCGGAGGAGGCAGCAGCTCGTCACTGACCAGAAACCGCTCATCCTCTGGGAACCGGCCCGCCACGTCCTCCCACAGCCGGCCGTCCTCTGCGGTCGGGCTCGGTGACAAGGAGGCGGACAGAGGGAGGAGCCAGATGAAAGTGTCTACCTCCAACGGTGGTTCGTCATGTTTCGACTCCAGGGTGAGTTCCTGCACACGTGATAGGTGGAGAACTGGCTTGTTGGCTCATACTTCATACACTTCCATTTGTTCAAGTTGCTGGTTTTGAGTCGTACAGCTCCTTGTCATTGTTGCTCTGGTATTGTCCCGTCCTCTCACTGTAGACTGCAGCAGACAGTCAGAGAACGAGGGCATGAAGCACACTTCTCCTCTTTGTTCTGTCTGGGAGTTTGTTGCCCGTCCCTAAAAGCCAAGGTTAAAATCTGGGCTACTGCAGGTGTAGCATCACTGTTTGGGTTTTTATATATATATATATGTACATACCAAACTGCTCTCTCTCTCTCTCTCTCTCTCTCTCTCTCTCTGCCCTACTTTGACTGAACCCCTCTTGCTGTCTGCAGGAGACTGGACAGCTCGGCTCTCTTTGTAATTTACAGCCTGCCGTCAGTCTTGACCTTGACCCTCACTGTTGGAGAAATGTTCCTAAGAACAAGACTGACTTTCTCTGCTCCTCATGCTTTAAGGCTGTGCAGTATGAAAACTGTCTCACTTACTCCTGGTGGCTTTTCTACCCCTAGAAAACTAAAAAAACTTTTGTTTTTATTTGCTGTGGATGAGGTGATGTGACAGGAAAGCGATGTTACTGATGAATGACATTTTAAAATCCCACCGTCTTGAGGTTTGTCTGCTTGTTACCGACCTGCCTGTCGGAGTGAAGTCACACCACTCAGTGACTGTCTGTCACTAGTAGTGGAGGTGAACACCCAGCCAGGAGATCAGACTGAATCCAGTTGGATTTTTCTGTGTGACAGTCGTGCACATGCTGTTTTCTGTTTGGGATCGGGTTATTTTGTAGTGAGACACATGTCTCACATGGACATGGACAAAACTGTTTATTTTAAGTTGCTCATTAAGGTTTGGCATGTTGATCAAAGAATTATACAGATGGAAGTTCTTTAATTTACTACAACTTGTGCAGCTGCAACTATTAAATTATTTTACTATTAAAACTTGTCGACTTTTTGCAGATGACAGATGACGTCCTGATTCTTACTCCTGACTGCAAAGCTCTGATTAGTTCAGATGTTTATCCAAACAGATAAACAGCCGTCGATGAACACCACACTTAATTGAGTAACTCAAAATAAAACATGGATGTGATCTGGAAGCAGTCTACCTCGCTCATTGTGTCCAGTGGAAACTGGATCTTGGAGATGTTGTTTTTCTTTAGTTCAGTGCTGAAATGTTTCCCTGGAGGAGGCAGAAATCTCAGCAGCAGATTTCAGACCTTTGTGCTGTCTGTTCCCGTTGCTTTGGAAAGAAACTGTGAACAGATTGCTGACGCTCTGCTGTCGTTCTCCCTCCTCCTGCTCCTCGGCCCTGACCTCCCTCTGCTCCTCCTCAGGTTGGGGTCAGCTGTAACAGCATCACAGCCAGCAGGACTGTTGTCCAACCCACATAGTCACACCTTAACCTTGTCCTCAAATGTCCTCACCCCCCTCCCCTCCCCCAACCCCTCCCTTGTGTCTTCTCCTTTTGTCTTCTCCTCTGTCCTCTTTTCTTCATCCGTTCCTCTCCTCCTCAGGACAGTGACGGCGGCTGTAACGGCGTCTCCTCCACCATGTTGGTCACTCAGGACTACTCGGCGCTCAAGGAGAACGAGATCTGCGTCAGTCAGGGAGAGACCGTCCAAATCCTGGCCACCAACCAGCAGAACATGTACCTTGTTTACCGGCCAGCCAACAGCCAGTCGCCGGCCGCTGAGGGCTGGGTGCCGGGACACGTTTTGGGCCCAGCCACAAAGTCCATAAAAGACTCTTCCTCTACTTCCTCCTTCTCAGTGGCGGTGGCTGATGCCAACAATATCAAGTAAGTCCCCCCCCACACCCAACCCCACCCAACCCCCTCCACCCACCCAGCACTTCTTTCCCCGCAGACAGACGCACTTCTGGCTGGACTCGAAGAGAACTGAGGTGACAAACCTCTGTCTACCCGTTTTTGTTTGTTTTTGTTTTTTGAATCGACACCCATCCCCAGTTACTAACTGTTCAGTGCCTCCTTCCTTCGCCTCCTAACTCCTTGTTCCCTCATATCCTTTCCCTCCTCCTCCCTTGTAAACAAACTCTTGGACCTCACAGGAGACTTTTCTGGGGTATTTGTTGCTCCTCGGAGGTAAAAGGTACAGAACTGGTCTCTTACTGTCCGTCAAGCTGCTGCAGTGACAGTTTTATTTCTGAGCCATTGTCACTTGACGGCTCTGTGGCAACTACATGAAAATGGATTTCAGGCTTGCAGATGAACTAAAACACACTCAAACACTGATAAATTCCCATGTAAAAAGAGTACTGAGGAGTTATCCTGCAGAAATAGACTGGATAGAAAATCTTGTAACTTGTAGCTGACTCTGGAAACCAGAGGGAGAAAACCGTTGACGCTCGTGTGGAGCTAAAACCGGACTTTATTATTTCAGTTCCTAACACCCTGCTTTTTTTTTTTTTTTTTTTCTTGTTTTGTAATTTCCTTTTTCTTTTTACTGTTTTTGGAAAAAAAAAATCTCACCTGGGGCATTCAGGTGGACTCAGCCCCGTTCTCCGCATGGAGAAGATTTATTTTGTTGTCTGTGGCAATCTATACAGAAATTTGTGTTTATTCCTCTTGTTGTTGTTGTTGTTGTTGTTATTTTTCTGCCTTGTAATTATTATTTTATTTTACGGACAAAGTTGGATTTATTTCCTCCTTCATGTTGATTTTGTTTATTGTGTCGGCAGTTCACTGTACAAAGTTAATTTTTTGGTTTTTTCGACTGAGGCTCTCGAACATTCCTGTTAAAAAAATCCCTTTTGCACTATTTAAAGATGAGAAAAAATATGAATGAAGTCAGGCTGTGCAATATGTTTCATTTAATGGCAACGGTCAGCATTGTACTGTTGGTAGTCTAATGATAATGATTTTAAATGTATTTTAAATATGTAAAATAAACCTTTTGGACTTGAGCATGAGTTAGAAAAGCGACGTGAAGGTGAAGTTGTTTTGTTCTGCGTTAGGCTGGAGATGGTTGACAGTTTGTAGTTTTTAATATTTGTAAATAAACTACAACAGCAAACGTGAAACTGAGCGTTCTGCCTACTTCTGTGTGCACTGTAACACTAGACGAGACGTAGATCAAAGAGACCGACGTGACATAAACTGAGTAAGGTTTTATTTCTAAACTTACAGATGAGCCTCTTCAGGAGATGAAGACAGTTCAGTTCAGTGTAGAAAGTTTCAAACACCAAAACACTAGAGCAACAGGTTTTATACCGACATTGTCTGCACCTTTTCCCTGTATGGTTGATTTCAGCTTTTTATATTTGTTCTTACTGTAATGACATTTATTTTGATATTTTTGTTTGAGTTTTTACTAACCTCCACGGTTTGACACTCCACAGAACGTACAAAAATTAAAATTTAATTTAATTAGAATGGAAAAAATAGAAACTGCTGGTTTTGCTTTTTGATTTAGTATTTAAATGACTTTCCTTTAACAAACTGTTTTGTGAAAGTGTGAGTGATAACAACGAGGTAGTCGTTAATAAGTGTTGATTACAGTCTGATTATTGCTACTGACCAGACGAGTCCTTCTACTCGTTGACTTTCATTAGTATTTGAAATACCTGAAATTCATCACTTGACACTTAAAAAGTCGCACCACTCAGTTATAAATGTGTTCAGACCATAACTAAAAGATTTAGTTTAATAAAGGCAGATGTTTAATTTGCATCTGCATCAAATTATTGGTAGAACAAATATATATATATGTAAAATTTGATTTATTTGCACTGGAGACACAAGCGTAACAGTGATGAAAATGTTAACAGTGTTGTGTTGGAAGAAGTTGTGACACTTTATTTCTCTCTCTCTCTCTCTCTCTCTCTCTCTCTCTCTCTCTCTCTCTCTCTCTCTCTCTCTCTCTCAATAAAGTCAGACCAGTGTCGTTCTGTCACTCTGTCCTTCCTCTCCTATATAAACCTAATGGACCAGAAGAGTCTGGCTGCAGCTTCAGGCAACAACGACCCCGGACCCTCAGCCATAACACAACACACAAACATTTAGACAGACACACATGCAGGGTGACGCAGATTATTGCTATAATAAGTATGTATGTAAATACAGCTTATCAATGCTAAATAGTGGGGACTTACAGTAACGTGTCATCAGCTTTCCTTGTGCATTAGACAGTTAAGCCTTGTATCCATAGCTACAGAAACATCACTCACAAACTTCCCAGTCACTAGATGGCGATAGTAAGCAAACAGAGGCTCCTGAGAAAGTTATGGTCTGTCGGCCATGTTGCCTCTGCAGCCAGACTAAGCTGGACGCCGCTGAGCTTCTCTCTGATTGGCTGGTTGATGTTTCTCGTTCCTGTACCGTACAGGAAGTCTCTGTCGTGGAACACGCTGCGTGCCAGGAAGCGCGCTGAAGCCAAGGACGTCACCTTGGTGGGGGTCAGAGGTCACGAGAACGGCCTCCTCCGTAAGCCCAAAGAAACCACACCCCCTCCCCCGCTCACCTCCCCCGCCCCCAGGGCAAAGGGCAAAGTGAGTAAAGCAGGCCGACGGCGCACGCTGGTGATGTCATATTTGTGTGCCAAAACCCCCTCACCTGCCCCTGCCCCACTTGGTTTTTATTTTTTCTTCTTAACCCGTGTGTGTGCGCGCATGTGTTTGTTCAAACCTACAAACACACACAGTAGTTTTTGTGTCTCAGTTTGACTCCAGCAGTGATTCTCAACCTGCATGACTTCACACGTACATTCACTTATTTCCGATCAATATTTTTATCTTATGTATTTGTCCCAACATGGCTGCCGGAGTCTGTGACCCTGCTTGGTTTGGTACCTCATGCGTTTATGGATCCCTGCGAGTTATGAGCAAAAGCCAAAAGCACAAAGCAGCTGAACCAGAACCAAAGATTTAGTCAGGAAGTGGAACAACGAAATCCATTCGCACATTCTCACAGAACAGAATCAGCTGGAAGCCTGGTGACAACCTGCCCGTGCAAAACTCAATGACATCAAAGTTTAACTTACCTTCTGTGGTGACGCCACCAGTTGCATCAATTTCCATCCATGAAAGTGTTAAAATGCTGGTGCGACCTGACGAGGTGCAGGTTAGGTGGTGATTAAGGTAATAGAAGCGTAAATGACACTTCAACACATGTAAATATTAAATGGTTGAGAATACTGCGTGTTTTTTCATTTTTCTTTTTCTTTTTATGTTTTTACCCCAAAACCTCGACTGCACTGGTTGAAGAATAAACTCAGATTTCTTTTTGTGTTGTTTGATTGATTTCCCCTCCCTGTGCATGGGTAGAAGTAGAATCCAGTGATTTATTGTTTGACTGATCCAAGTTTCCGTTGCTGAGTCTCTGTTAACTAGTGTTTTCTGTGGTGCACTAACATGTAAAACATTTGTTTATATATAACATCATCCCGTGAGTGAGTAGAGAGATGGGAAATGGAAATAATCATCAGTCATAATGTTACCAACATGATACGACAGATATTTCAAAGTAAAAGTCCCGCATGAGAAAAGAAACATGAAACAAGATTCTTCTTCTGCAGCTACAGATGTGGGTGATATACGGAGTTTCATTCTTAAGCTCATCATGTGAAACAAACAAAGCGTCTGTTTGTTTTATCTCTTCCTGCCTCTTTATATCGTAACTACTTTCTGTTTGCATCATGTTTAATGAGCATGAAATCCCTCTGCCCAGCAACTGTCCGGTCTCAAAGGGAGTGTAGACACCGTTTCTACATGACTGACAGAGATGTCGGCATTTACTGTGACTGTTGAAAACATACTGATGAAAAGTCAAACTGTTGCTCACCATAGTTCTGTACTTTGAAGCACCTGAGGATCTTTTTTTTTTATGTGGATTTTTAAAATCAAAAGTATTTGAACTCGGTCATTCAGCAACAGAATAAAGTTGGAATAATTATTTCCGTTGAAATCAGTGTGAAGCAGCAGCAGGTTTGTCATTCACCTTCGATACAGAGTCTGTTATCTTTTAATAAAGCGAGAACATGGATTGTGCCTGCTGTCCAGAGCAATAGGAGAGGAGGTGGAGGGGATCCTACGTTCTGCAGCATCACTCGTATTCACAAAGGAGATGAGTTATTGGAGAAACTCCACTAATGCTAAAGAGGCACTGATGCTGATATTGTAATGATTCGACACTCAGCTGTGGTTGGTTGCTGCTTCATGGACTGTGGGAGGAGCTGACCTGAGAGTCACAGCATGAGGCTGCTGTTATTTTATATTTAATCTCATGAAAAGACCGAAAACCGCGGCAGCTCTCAGGTGAGTATCAGGGTTCTGTGAAGGACGGAGAACGTCAGAGATGTTCCTCAGCAGAACCCTCCTGAAGCCATTTGTCAATAACGTTCACATTCTTAATATTCTCTCAATCCTCCTCATTTTACTCCCTCCCTCCCTCTCTCCCTCTCTCTCTCTTCAATCATTTCTGTATTTCTTTTATCTGCTTCCTTTTCCCTTCCATCCTTTCCTTCCTCCTTTCTTTCCTCGTTCTCCTCCTCATATCTTTTCTCTACTGCCTCCACCTCATCGCATCCTACACTTCCCTATCTTTTTTTTTCTTCTTTTTCTTCTTTCTTGTCCTCCTCCCTCGTTCTCCACCAGGACGTTCACACTTCAGATGAGTCAGACTGCGATGATGACCTCGACCCAAAGACAGGCATGGAGGTACTGAAGCACACGTTATACTTGAGGACCACAATGTGGAAACATGTTCCATGGAGTTCATGTGTTTGTCTTCAAAAAGATGAGAAATGGCACAGAATAAAACAAAAACTTGGTGCAGATGGAAAATTGTTCTGCAGTTGCTGTTTTTATTTGTATCGTGTAGAAAACTAAACCTCACCTCAACTTTAACTTTGACTTCATCTGTTTTCCAGCTTCTCAACCCAAACTTCATCCAGGAAGGTAAGAAATGAGAAAAACCAGCGTAGCGACGTACTCATCAGCATTAGCTTCAGCCGTTGCACTTTGTTTTCTAAAATCTGTGACACATGATGAAGAGGTGTTAGAGTCATAATGGATGAAGCTAAATGTAAAGTTCACAAAGATTACAACCTGCAGATGGTTCTGATGACCCAAATGTTTTTATCTACTATATTTATATAATGATGAATAACACCAGAATCAGCCTGTTCCCACTGGAGGGCTGCTCACTGGGCCAAAGTCCACATCTCCAATGACTAGTGAAATCTGGCAGCCACATAAACCAGACTAACATTTAATCATCACTTGGCTGATTATCTGTCCGGCTTAAATACCACTACAAAGTAAAGGTTAGAGAAAACCTGTGTTTATAAGGACGAAGGGACTGAAATCATGTTCTCAAGCTGCACAATGTGCGGTCCAGTCCGTTGGAGTGTTTGGACAGTTACACATTTGTTCTTCAGGCTCTGAGCTGCACCACATTCAATTTGAAACAAAATAATAGATACGACATTTAAGTGCCAAATGTCAGCTTTAATTTGCGCAGGTTTATGTCAATATTGAAAGAAGCCCTTTAAATACACCGTGACCAAAGCACAAGCCGACACCTCATCTGTCAGACACAGTGCTGGTTCTGTTCATTCAGGCGGACCGTGATCCTAAAGACAGAGCCAGAACAACCGAAGGGGTTTTCAGGACGAGCTTCTTTCCTGCAGCTGTAGCGCAGACTAAAGACACAGAGACTCCTCTACAAGGCCTGAGAGCGTCACCGGGGGGAGACACAATCTGTCTTTTCAGGCGTCATTGACTGCAAATGATTTTCCACCAAATATTAAATATGATGATTTCATGTTTATCTGTTCAATTACTTTTGAACCCCTCAACTATGATTGAATATTGATGTAAACCTGCTTAAAGCTGAGACTCGTCAGAGCCTGAAGACCAAAAACTGTCTGAACGGTGCTGTATTGATCAATATATTAAAGTGCATAAATAATAATAAAGTTACTAGAAATTGGAGTAAGAGCTGAGTGGACAGTAGCTTGTGTGTTTGTGTGCAGTGGCTCCAGAGTTCCTCGTCCCTCTGTCAGACGTGGCGTGTGCGTTCGGAGAGACTGTCGTCCTCTGCTGTAAAGTCTGTGGACGCCCCAAACCCTCCGTCACCCTGAAGGGCCCCGACCAGAACCCAGTGACCAGCAACAGCCGCTTCACCATCGACATCAGGTAACGCCAACTGAATACGTTTTAAGTCATCTTGGTTTTATACAAACTGTGCTCGCTGTAGTTAAATGTTTATATTTCCTTCCTCTTCATCATCCTGTTCCTACTCTCCCTCCTCTTCTTCTTCATCTCTTCTCTCCCTTCCTCATCATCCTCCTCCTCACCAGGGATACAGGTGACATCTTGTTGAAGATCTGCAATCTGATGCCTCAGGATACGGGGATCTACACCTGTGTTGCCGTTAACGACCACGGCTCTGCCTCCTCCTCCGCCTCCATTAAAGTGCAAGGTAACGCAGTAACCCTGGTCGGCACCAGGCAGTTAATCAGCTGTGATGGTACTGTGAGATTTTAGTTTTAAATTAGCCTCCATGTTTTCTAGACTGTTGATTTTGTGCCCTCTTGCAGGTATCCCAGCAGCCCCAGGGCGGCCAGTGGCTCAGGAGGCCAGCAGCACGGCGGTGATGGTCCACTGGCCGCCTCCAGCTTCATCCGCTCACAGCGCCGTCAGCAGCTACACTGTGGAGTACAGACAGGAAGGTAAGTGTCTGAAAATCGGTAATGGAACCAGAAGAGACAACCAGACTAAGCATCCTCACTTCTCCATCTCCCTCCATGTCTCATCTACAGACTCGTTGCTATGGCAACAGGTGGCCAGCAGCAGGGAGGAGTGTGTTCAGATCGACACTCTGATCCCCGGTGGTCACTATCAGTTCAGAGTGCGAGCCTCCAACCGCTGGGGGGTCGGCCCGCCATCAGAGCCCTCCAATATGGTCACACTGCCCAGCAGCAGTAAGTCTGCACACGCAGTTTCATAATGAGGGAACAAAAACCTCTTTTACCACAGAAAACATCTGCACCTTTCGCTTTCTTTCCAAGACTGAGATACAGATATTTGATAGAAGATGCAGATAATAATCACATGGAAGGTTGAACATGAAACGGAGTTAATAATCCTTCCATCCTCTGCTGTTTCTCTGTCCAGACTCTGGCTATGACGGAACAGGAATCCAGTGGAAAGAAAACTTTGACTCCACCTTCTCTGAGATCTGTGAGATTGGGAGGTAAAGTGTCGCCTGGCAAAACAGCGACTTTTCAAACTGATGCTGCTTTTCACAACCCAAACTTGATTATGCAGCCTCTGTTTTTTTTTTTTTAATTCAATATCTCTCAAGTTTTGTCGCTTCTTCTTTTTTACCAGGGGACGATTTTCAGTGGTGAGGAAGTGTCTCAACAAGACAACAAAGAAAGAGGTAGGAGCCTGCAGACTAAGACTGTGTGTAATGTGTTGCAAGTGTGTTTTAAGGTTAGGTTGTTTTTTTTTCTTTGCATTAATCTTTTTATTTAATTTAATTTAATTTATTTAATCTTTTTAGCAAAGTTCTCATTCACTAAATAAGATTATTTTTATATTTGTACTGAATGTATTTAGACTAATAGTTATTTTAACTTGAGTTAAGTTTTAAATTTAACAGGTTTAACTTTGTTATTTTGGGTGTTTTCTTTTGCAGCCACATTTATATTTATTGAATTAAGGTTTCAGAGAAGTTTTGTTGATGACAGGTTTTTATCTTCTTAATGTAGTATATTGCAGTATAATCTGCATTTTCAAGTCAAGAGTTTATTTCCTTTACATATTTTTATTGACCTTTTATCTTCTGTGTCAGTGTGCTGAAGTGTGTTTCACTTTTCTTTCAAGGTTGCAGTGAAGTTTGTGAGTAAGAAGATGCAGAAGAAGGAGCAGGTGGCTCACGAGGCGGACATCCTCCGACATGTGCAGAATCACCAGCTGGTGGCGCTGTTGGACACATACGAGTCTCCCACCTCTCTGATGCTGATCCTGGAGCTGTAAGTCTGACCTAATTCAAGAAACACCCACCTTTAAACTTGAATTAAGTTACTGTAACACAGTTAACGGTTTTGTCTTTAACCCATAGTCTCTTAAAACTTTACATGTGATGAAGTTTAAATATTATATATCAGCAACTAGCTAGCTAGCTTAAAAAAAGTTGCAGAAATTTGAAGCAAAGTTTATGTCCCTAAATTGTTTTACGTCTTTTAAGGTTCATTACAAAGCAGCTATTGAGTTTTTAAATCATTCACAAAGTTTCTGTTTTTACTTTTCTGTAACTTAACTGTTAGCAAACTAGCTAGCTGGCTACATAATGCTATCAGTTATATTAGCTAGCATGATACCTAGCTACGAAGCTAACATTAACTCAACTTTGTCTAAACGTGACTTCATCAGGCTGGAGGATGGTCGTCTACTCGACTACCTCGTCGCCCACGATGAGCTGATGGAGGAGAAGGTGGCGTTCTTCATCAGAGAAACTCTCGAGGCCCTGCAGCACCTTCATACCTGCAGAGTAGCACACCTGGATCTGAAGGTTCCTTGCGCCTTCAATCTTTGAGATTTATTTACGTATCTACAGAAATGCTCTTTATGAAAATGATTATCTTCCATCTGTTTCTGAATCCTGTTTCTCTCTCCTCCAGCCTGAGAACATCATGGTCGACCTCCACTCTCCCACCCCGTGCATTAAGCTCATTGACCTTGGCGATGCAGTCCAGCTGTCCGCCCACCGTCGTTACGTTCACCTCCTTCTTGGAAACCCAGAGTTTGCTGCACCTGAGCTCATCCGTGGGACGCCGGTCTCCGTTGCGACGGACGTGTGGAGCCTTGGCGTGATGGCCTACGTGATGCTCAGCGGCGTTTCCCCATTTTTGGACGAATCCCCGGAGGAAACTTGTGTCAACATCTGCCGCCTGGACTTCTGCTTCCCGGACGAATATTTCCGCGACGTGAGCCAGGCGGCGAGGGATTTTGTGTCTTCGGCGCTGCAGCAGGATCAGAGGAAGAGGCCAAGTGCCACTTCCTGTCTGCAGCACCCGTGGGTAGGTCGTGGGGGTCCACATGGCGGGGAGTACTCCAAGAAGCCTCTGGACACGACGCGTTTGGCCACGTTCATTGACCGAAGAAGACAGCTGCACGACGTCAGGCCCATCACCAATATCAAAGGGCTGGTGAGCAGCAGCATGGGAAACACACTGTGACGGAGAGAAGATCTGAGTGTCCGAACACTCAGTAACAATCCACCTGTGAGGATACCAATAATAACAGTACAATACATTTTAAGCATTTAATTATCTTTAGTATTTATTAATGTGAGAGTGGGAAATGGAAACGGATAAGGATCTTCTTGTTAGAACCACTAGGTCACTCTGTCGCCTCTAGACCAAACCTTAGAAACAGAAAGAAATCATTGAAATTCATGGCTGTAAAATATTTAATTGTTGACCAACATTTCATCTGGTCTTTGTTCACCTACTATCAAACATTACCTACTGCCTAGATGCCCCATAAGAACCCAAAGAACCCGCTCAACTGACCACTGTGAGCAAGCACGATGGCAACATGTTCGGTTCTCTTTACATTAAAATGTTTATTTTTACAGGGAAAAATATATTTATCAAAGGCAACTGATTTGTTAATCCCAGCGTGGAGCTAATCTTAGTCTTTGTCCTTAACTTGGATCTGCAGAAGGTTGTTTCGTCTTCACCTGAGTCACAATGCTCTCGCTCAGGGACACTTGGGCAGTACCAGGACTGGCCTGTTGGTGGCCTCACTAGCCAACTGGATGACAGAGTCTGCGCCAATGTGGAGCATATTACCAGCCATGCTCAGTGAATTAGGCTAATATAAGTGAACATATGAAAGAGTTATGAAAGGTTTTTGACCACTAGAGGGCACTACGCCATCCAAAACCAGAATCAAACCCTGATAATAACTGTTATACACTGTGACAAATGTGCTAGTAATGTGTTTGTTGTCATTTAATTTGAGCTAAATTAAGATCATGAGAAACTCTGGAAGAAAGAAAGAAAAAGTCTGATCAATTTAATCAGATTGATCACCATGAAGATGTTTTAGAGTAGTTAGAAAAACTTCGGTTAATGTTGGTACTTAGTGAGTTGAGGTCAGGGTTCAGCAGCACTGACAGGCTTTTCAGTCTTTGCGGACTGAACCTTGGACTGTCGGTAGACTGTAGCTTCAGTGACAAAAAGTTAATTAGGGATAGTGAGTTTGAGGAACAGTGCGATGTTTAATTTAAACAACACCATCAAGAATGTCGTAGAAAACGTCCTCAAGAATGTTTCATTCAGGATGTCTGATGTGATGAGAGATGGTCAGTACAGAGTTGCCGTCAGAAGTAGACGTTTTCTCCATTAGCAAGAATGTTTAGCTAATTGTGGTGATTGTTGAGCATGTGTCCGTTTGGTCAGTTGTGGGAATTTTCTTCACAGTGAAAAATCAAGCAAAACTGAAAAGTTAGATGCTGAAGTTTCTCCTAAACTGCATCAAGCAAGAAACCTGGACTTGTGGATCTTTAAGTTTCCTGGATGATTCCAGGTAACAGGTCCGACTGTCACCTGTAGCTGCGATCTAACCCAACAACATCAAGTTTTTTTTGGACTGGATGCAACAGGATTGAGCGTTGCTGTGATACCTTTAAATTATTGAATGTTAATTTATTTCAGGACGGCGGTTGACATCATATTTGCAATGGTGACCTGGACCAGTCTGGTCTGTGCTGAGTGCAGCTGATGTATTGACTGAATCAAACCCAAATACACTGAGCTGAACTGAAGTCACTGAGCAGCTGCAGAACTGTGCAGCAGCAGAGTTTGCTTTCTGGATATTGTTGTGGTGAACTGCTGGAGTTTACATCAAATCACTGACTGAGCTGTACTGAACCGAACTGGACTGAACCATCATGAAATACAATCACCTGGCTTGAATGGGCCAGAAGCATCACATCAGAAAAAACTGAGGACTACTGGACTTGACGCAGGATTCCCGAGCACAGAAAAGGCACCGTGGAGAATGACATCTGTTCTAAAGGACACACTATTTGTTCGTATCACTGTTTACAAAAACTTGCTTAGGTAGTTTACAAAACAGTAGAATAATCAGGGAAAACCTGCATGTAAAAATCACCAGGGATGGTTTAGAAACCAGGTTAGAAATCTGTTTCTAGAAACAAAAACCTGTGACATTTGGTGTGAAGGTGGGAGATGAACTCCACCCTGAGACTTCTTTGTTTGTACATTCGTCTACCAGCCGCTGTGGCAAATCACCACCTGTGGTGTTTGGGTCTCATTCGTTTGGCTTGTAAATTAGCTCGAGTGGCGGACGAACTGGTCTTGGATTTAGCGGCTGCTGTGGCTGGCAGACAGAAGAGTCTGTTTACTGTCCTGTTTCTATTGATGAATGTAATTTCTTGTAGAATGTGTTCTGCCATTACAAGTGCTGTCCTCTGCTTTCACCAAATGCTTTCAAAGCCCCCCCCCCAGCTATTTTGCTTCCCTCCCAATTCCCCCAATAAGCATTTAGTGTACTACAATAGTAAGCATTTATTTTCATGCAAGTGGGGATGCAGAATGGTGCAAATGTAAGCAACCCACTGTTCGGTAGAAGCAACTATCACCTTTGATGTGTAGTACAACAACATCCATACAAATCTGCAAGTAATGTGATGTAAGCCTGTGTTTATCTGTGCAGCTGTAATGAGAACTATTCAGGTACCACCGGGTGCTGTTCATCTTCTCAGCAGGGACTTTGGATCAGTACTAAGAAATGTGGGACATGTTGTTTCTGCTTTTGAACTAAGAAGCGCTGGCTGTGGACAGACCGCAGTTTGAAATGTCAGCCTCCTAAAGGCAAAGACCAAACGGAGCAATCCTTCTAGATGAGGTTTTAGGTAAGAAAGACAAGATTTCTCTACCCAGACATTTCTGAGATACAGTTATCTGATCAATATATCAAGGTGTGGGTAAAGGTCTGCTCTTTGAGGGACTTCTTAAAAATCAAAAAAGATTTGCAGGAAGAATGAATTCCTCCTTAACACACACACATAAACATTAAATCTGAACGAAATCAACAAGCTACAAGGAGGAGGCAGGGCTGGTGAAAGGAGCCGCCGCAGGACATGACGTTGGTGTTGGCACTTCAGCAGAGAAACAGTGAAAAGTGTCAGACTGTGTGTAGTATGAATGTGATTGGCTGTTACCTGTCAGCTGAGAAGCCGAGCCGCCGATTGTGAAGCATGAATGAAGCAGCTGATTCCAGTCAAGTGTGACCTGAACGCTGAACCAACGCTGTGCTCCACATCCCCTGAACATACACAGCGTTACACCTCACATGTTTTTAATCCTCACAAGTCACACAACAGCTCGCTGTTAAATGGTTACAACAAAGTATAAATATGAAAAGTACTTAAAGTTAACAGCTTTCAACCTGGTCTTTTGTATGGAGACCCAAAGTGCTCAATATTATAAATGAAAGTTAATTGAATTAAATTAAAATGAAGTCAATCAATAAATTAAACAAATATTCAAATAGATAAATAAAGACAAATGATGTAATTTAATGATGAATTTGTGAAATGATTGTTATCATTGGGGAAAATGGCAATGATAAAAAAAAGATTAAAAACTGTTGGTGTTAAATAGAAATAATGTGTGATAAAAACTGGTTGAAATAACATTTCATCATATTGAGCTGAGCTTTAAAACTTTACAAGGTAACAACAATTTTCATGTAAAAAACAAAGTTGCAGTAGTACGCAAAAGTAGTATGTAGTTAAGTAAAGCGCAATGAATGAACAGTGCTGTCACATGTAAAGATCTGCCTTGTTTCAGTTAAAAAAAATAGTTGTAACATTTAAAAAATGTACATTAAACAAATAGAAATAATAATACCTGTTATAATAAAAATAGAATACAAAAATGGCAGCAGAAATAGCAGCATTAGCAGCATAGTATTGCTATTATTTATTGAATTATTGCATAATTTCATGGTTATATTACATTTTGTCTGTACTAATTTATATGATAATGTGTCATTCCTTTATTTAATATTTATCACTTTGGGTTTCCATACTTTACTTGGTGCAGAAGTGTGGCGCCAACATGGCTGCCACAGAAAACCTTCTACCACTAAACTCTTACTGCCTTCAGTTTATGCTAGAAAAACAGTTTTCACCATGACGATACATCTTTACAATCCTCATCAACACAAAAGTATATACACCGAGGATGAAGACCAGACTGTGAGACCCACAACTGAGCCTATCCTTCAAAAACCAATGAATCACGTACTCAGACTTCACTTCATTGGTCCCACATTATCTTTCAAAGAGCCTGAAACCTTCATTTTCTCTTTGTTTACATTTAAACCGAAGGAGTTAAACCTGTGCTATGTGTTATGGTATTTCAGCGAAGCACTCAGGGTCTTTATGAGGTCTAAGGTTTAACCCCGCCTTAAAATACTTCACATAGTCAACAATTCACCGGAATATTTAAGCTCTCCTGAGCTCTGTACTTCTGTCTCCGTGTGCAACCTCTGGAGTTATTTTATGATCCAAATCTTTGACTCTCCAATTGTTTTCCAGTCTGCCCCTCTGGATTTAAGCCGGTGCCCAGTTGACAGCTTGTAAATGGAGAATGGACAAATTAAAGTTTGATAATGCAGTAGCAGTGTACAGAATGTAAATTACTAGCTTTGTCTTAGCGTTTTGGTTTCTCTCAGTTCTTATAACCCGGGTCTGAGGCTGAGTTTTCACTCTCTGAAGAACGGCACTCACCTGTTGTTTGTCTAAACCACATAAGAAAGGATGTTCTAGTCAGTCGGGGACTGAAACAAAACACCAGTAAGTGAGTCAAAAACATGTCTCAAATCATATTGTCACTGTCCCGTCCTCTGGAGGCCCTCTGGTATTCACGTGTGCTCTGTGTTTGTGTTACAGTTGAGTCGGCTAACACGCCTCTTATCCAGGTGTACAACTGCAACCTACACTTACCTTTGAGCTTGGCTCTTGACCCTGGGAAAGTTAGGCAGAAATTCAATCATTTCTTCTGAGTTGAAGGCTCTACAGTCAACTTTAACCAGGTTCAGTAAAACAGGAAGCTCTTTTACTCAACATTTGCATGTTTTGTGGGGTTTGACTGGACTGGGACAACTAGCCATGACTACTTTGTTGGAAGTGAATCAGTACAACACCAGGGCTAAAGAGATACTCAGAAGTCAAAACATCATCATCTCAGGATGAGCCATCAACATCTGTCTTTATCTGTTTGAATATGTGGATCATATCCAAAAATATTGTAGATATTAATGTAAAAATGTAGATGTGAATGCACCCAAGACCCATTACAGTGACAACCAAACCTCCCCCCAGGACACTGTGCACTGAGAGGAGGTTTGTTTGTCAGAATCATCCAGAAACCAGAGAACATTTAACAAGGACAAGAGTTATGAACCTGCATGTCTGGGCAGCTGCAACCAGAGGTCGCCGCTTTATTAAACCTTCTAACAGACGTCTCCCGCTGCAGACAGACCTCCGGTTCTTCTTCTCCAAAGAGTTCAACTTCAGGCGGCGACTGTCCCAGCGTCGATTCAGTCCCAGTCCCACAATGCATCTGTCATGGCTTGGTGAGCCGCGTAGCACCGTGGTGGCTCCACCCTGTTGAATGCTAGTCCGCGCTGTTTCCTGATCGTGTCCATGCTGAGCTTTGTCCATAGAGAAACGTTATGCTGATGGCTTCACGTCGCTGTGTGAAGCAGCACACTTGTGTATAGGCTGCCTCTTCTTACCCCATACAACCTGCTGGTTTGTTACTTTACTAATAAAGAACCTGCTTGTTTGTATTTCTGCCTTTTACTGTATCATTCTCTGAAACCTTTGAAACCACTGTGTAAGGTTTTCTCTTGTCTTGTGGTGCCATAACATTTTAGATTCTTTGGCTGAACGTTGACATAGAAAGAAAGTTTAACTAGGTCACTTTCATTAATGATTCATTAATTTATTTATTCAATTATCCATTCAACATCTTTTGAAATGAGCAATGTGAGACTTACCACAAACTTTACATTACTCCTTCAGTTAATCCTTATGTATGTTTTAGGGTATTTTCTGAGTTCAGTGAGATTATCAAAATGTTCTGAACATTTTTAAGCTGGAATTAAGCTTCAAGCTCAAAGTTGTTTCAGACTGAACAGCTTTGTAGATTTTGTAGACAGTTAAACTAAGAATGAATGTGCTTTCTTTAAATGGCCCAAAGCTACAAATGTGACACATGAAGCAGTAGCTGAGAGTCCAGACAGTCGTGGTTATATTAGTCTTTCAAAATATTTAACTGGTAATAATAATGAATATTTAATACCCTATCTAGTGAACATAGTGGAGCATTTAGCAGATAGATATTTCCCTCAGGAGTTGGTGCAGACCAAAACCAGAGCTAAAAGCAAATGAATCTTCATCCAATGGACAGAAACACGGCTCCATATCACGATAACATTCCTGTGTATGTGCTGGAGTTTGCTAACAAGTTCAACAAATCCGCTTAAAAGTGATAATTTGTTAATGTTGTATTGACCACTGGTTTCTGCCGCCCCCAAGTGACCAAAGAGAAAAAAACTGTGATTGCAGGTTTTAAAAAAAAAAAAAAGCTGGAAAGTGTCTCCTGGAAATGAATAAAGTGAATGTGTTTGAGCCAAAATGAATCGGTTTAAAAAGTCAAAACTAATTTTCATGTGTGTGAACTGTAATGTTAAAACAAAAGTGATTGTGTCTTCCTTTATGTAATTTAAACTAATTTTAAACTTATTATAAATTAAATAAATACAAGCAATTGAACTTACTAAGCTGTATGCAAAGCCATAAAAAGGCAGTTTGTAGAATATCAGAGAAATATTATTTCACATATTCATTTTATATTTAAGTTTAGTTTAGTTTTTCAATCATTTAGTTTACAACCGTTCTCTTACCACATTGTGTTCATCATAGTTTTATTTTATTTTGTTTGTTGTAATGACCCTGTCACACACAGAAACACACGCTCTCTCTCTTTTACTCACACACACTGCCCTGCTCCCAGGTCAAAGCAAAATGCTGACCACGGCTACTTTAAACTCAAAGCTCAAAACACAACAGAAATGTGTGTGTGCGTGTATGTGTGTGTGTATAGTCACTCTGACTGCTTTTGTAAACCATCACAGCAGGTTAAACTCTCAGGCACTAATACAGCCTCAGTTAATGAAATATTTGCCTGTAATCTTGTAATAACCAGGGTCATTGTGTGGTTTGTGCTGTGGTTGTTCTGCTGCTGAAGAAATGAGATTTACACCACAGTAAACTGGACATGAATCAGATGGAAGACGTCGGAGTACAGAGTGGACGAGGAGGAAAAGGAGAAGTTGTAAATGTGGAGGTAAGTTATTGATTCCTGGGATTTTCTCACAAACTTTACATTTCAGATGCACAATAGAAACTTAGATTCACTTTTTTCACAGTGAACTTTGTATGTTTGAACACAAAAAATACAACATCTCTGTGTCGCTAAAGCCTCTGTGAGTTGACAGGAAAAAACAGTCCTCTCATATGTGCCTTTGATTGGGTTAAATTGTCAGAAGATCACGTTTCATACAGTTTGTTAGTGTTGAATAGAAAATCCACAAATTTTACACAGTAAAGTGTGTTTACACATCTGCGGGTGTACTCCTACTGTTAAAAACATTATGGAAGCATCAGTGTGCTGCTCTTTGTCTGAGCTGGGAAAGTTAGCTGGACATACATTCGCCAAACCAAACCTACAAGTTCTCATTCTTGGCTTCTCTTTTGTAAACATGACATAAAACAACACTTTAGATATAGCAAAAATTTCACTTTTGTGCGGCTTGTCCAAGGTTTGTTTTCAAGTGTGGAATGGGCTCATAGTTGCCTCTTGTGGCTAATGGGGAAAACCACTACTTCAACAAGTGTCCCCCCACAAGAAGAACCAAAGCATCTGTTGTTGCAGCAAATGCCCAAAAACAGCATGTTGAGGAGACAAAGCCTTCAAGGCCTTCTCTGCAGGCCGTACCATTTTTGAGAGGCTTAATTTTTTGTTAATAAAATATTACAAATTAATAATTATAATGTTATTCAAATAATTTATAAGTTATTAAAATGATTTATTTAAAGAACACGTTTTGGTTCGATTTCAGTTACTGTCATAACCATTAACCCAGTGTCCACTGTTGGAAGTGGAACTGCCGGTTTCTTCACGTTAAACAACAAAATTGGATTTTGTGGTGGACGCACCAGTGTGACGTCATCATAATCCACCAATACGTATTTCTTCGTGCCGTGGGGCACGCGATGCTATCTAGTTGGCATGCCACGAATGGGAACCGAGAAAAATGGCGGTTATTTTGAAATTGACATTGTGGCTCGGAATCCATTTTCCACGCGGAGTTTTCAAGATAGAAAATTAATATCTCAAAGGGAGAGACCAAGACATGAGCTCGGAGGGCTCACGCAGGAAGGCAACGGCTTCGCGAGGCATTTTACCGAAGCTAACTGTGTACGCTAACGGCTGGCTAACGGTTGGCTAACGGCAAGTGCCGGGAGTATGAACGGCCTAACAAACACTGACTGCTTGACTAAAATGTTGGTATTTCATATGACAAGATGGCGTTGGCATGATACATTTGGAAGAAGTTAGATTTTGGTTACGGAACAAAAGAATTTAAAACCAACAAAATATCAACGTCAGCTGTTGTCAGCCCTATGGCTAATTGACGTTGGCATGACTGACAGCTGCGTGCCTGCAGGAGTGACTGATGGATTTTGTTTTCAAGTGACCGGTGAGTCCTGCTGTGTAAATTATCTACAGGGTTGATTAAGGTTGTTGTTTGTAATACTTGAATTTGCTGCTGTGGTATATGTTTCCTTTCCTTTGTTGTTTGTTGACTCGTTGAGTTATAACTTGGTTTGCATAGCGTCAGCGTGTTGTTGGTTTGAGCCCCAGTCAACAGCTGTCGGAAGGCGATTTTGTGATGTGCTTATTTCGAGAAGTTGGTGACATAGTTTGCTATTGTTCTGATGTTAGTGGAGCTAACACACACGGCTGCCGCGGCTCAAGTGTAACAATGAGTTGCCATTGATCAATGAAGGACCAGTGGAAGACCCCACGGTCAACTACTATTAAAAGTAATTCAAGTCCAATACATATTTACACTCAGGGCACACAACATGAAAATACACATAAACAATATAGATGATGATGATGAAAATAAAAAAAAAAACCCTGTGAAGTCACCACATATTCATGGGGATAGCACATGCATCCCTTTATGTAACTGTTGTTGAAGTCCAATCAGTGGGATCAGAATTTTTTGTGTGAGGGGGTGACGGCAATTACCAGTGCAGTCTTCCTCTTACTTCCTCTCTCTCCATCCTCAGATCCAGCACTCCTCCTCTCCCTCCCCCTCTTCTTTCCCGTCTGCCTGGCGAGGCTTTGGGAGGAAGGTGACATTGCTGCTGCCATACGTCTGGCCCAAAGGCACTACAGCGCTGCAGGGAGTCGTGCTGCTGTGTGTGGGCCTGCTGACAGCAGAGCGGCTGGTCAATGTGCTGGTGCCTGTTTACTCCAAGAACATCGGTAAGCACTAGAAACAGAGGGTACTGCTGTAAATGAAGAGAACCTGATATTTATTGGTTCACATGAATATAGATAGGGAAATTCAGGTATGTGTTGAATTGTTCAAAATCAAAAAATTGGTGATACATAGAAAAACTGAAAGAGATGGAGGCCCATTCCAGAAGAAAAACGTGAGACGGGTGTAAACTAAAATTTGCAATAACTTACTTAATATTAAGGTAAATGCTATTTTGTATGCATCAAAAAGTATTCAAATATAACTTCTAAGATGTCTGAAACCCATAGATATTTGTCTGTGCAATATTTTATTATCCAAAGAAATGAATAGATAAAGCAACAAAACAGCAACTAAAACAAAGCTGTTACCGTCAGACTCCTGCTGCATTATGCTCATAAAACTCTAGATGGTAGTGTGCTCAAATTTTTAAAAGTGTGGTCAAACTTGTCTCCATGTGGTTTTCCTTGTTTTCTTCCTTCATTTGAATCCTAATTAACAGTTTAAGTTCTGCCAGAGCTTGATGAAAGTTTGTCTACATCCAGAATTTGTTGTGTGTTTTAATTGAATACATTTTCACAATTTAAAGCAAACCCCACTGCTTTGGTTGTGATTAATTGGAAAGTTTTTCTTGTTTTTGACCCCTCATCCATCAGTTTATGTGTGTTTGTGTGGCCAACACACTTAATAAAATAAAAATGTTAGTCATGGTGTCTTTAACCGTAACTGCTCTTTCGCAGCTTCTGTGTCTTGATTCAAACCTGATTTGACCTCAGCTGAAAAGTTTCAAACTGAAGATTATTGTCACAAACATTAAGCAGGGTAAATGCAATATAAGGCTTGTGGCTTGACAACCTCCATAAATATAAATTTATGATAAAAAATTAGCTTATAAAATGTACAGGGCAAACAAAAATAAAATAGCAACTGGAGTATCAATTAAGAGGATGCTTTTTTTTCATCAATTATGGTCTGTCCATAACAAACATGCCTGTGGTGGAGACGTGGGAACAGCCACTGTAAAGCTCTACTTGAAAGCAACACATTAGCCTCAGACAGCTAGAATAAGTACAAATGCAGAAAAAGTCTAATGTACAAAAAGGAAATTTATGGAGCAGATAAAGATATAAAGAAATATTTTCTTGGCCACAGATCTGACAAAAAGGTTATTTCAAAGGATGTCAGTCAAACTGAGGTACTGAATAGATGCCAGAGATGCATCGTACATCAACATAAAGTGCAGGCTGGTTTTCTCATTTTTTATAACACATGTTAGCTATGTGGGCTGGTATCTAAGGTCTGGTTTGAAGGCGCAACCAACCTTCATTTTCGTATACGAAGGATGAGTTTTGGCACACAACGGGAGGGTGTGTCATCATTTGCCAAGGTCTTTTGTCCGCTATTTTGTACGCAGGACTGCATCCACCACAAGGCAACGACCCAGAAGCCTCCACTTCAGAGGAAGTCAGCGTTCAGTTTGTCTTCAGCTACTTTTCCTTTGAGAAAACTGCCCGTTTGGCTTTTGGAGCTACATGAAAGTATAAGCCAATGCTGCGAGAATGAGGCCGAGTGCTGCTTTGTGTGATGAGGAAGGCGTGGAAGAGGTTTCGGGGGGGGTGGGTTGCTGTTGATGTGTATGTGTGTGTGTGAGTATGTGTACGTGTGTGTATGTGTGTGCAGAGGGTTTTCTGGGAGGTCACCCCTCCTGCCAGTCATGCTTAGCCAGCATTAGCGGCCTTTTTCGTGGAGTTAACACACCGGTACAACAGACGTTTTGTCTCCGGGTCCGACCCCGCCTCCCACCCTCTGACTCCAGGACCCAATGCCAAAGAGTTGAAAATACCCCCTGCTGAAAACACACACTGGAAAGTTAAAGAGTGTAGAATACACACATTTCTTCATTCATTTCTCTCAATCTTTTTATCTCATTTTCTCCCTTCTATTCTCCATGAGTCTCTCTCTCTGTCTGGATCTTCTGTTTTTCATCTTCCTCCCCTCCTCCCTTTATCTCTGTCTGTTTTTTTTTTTTGCATTTCAACCTGATTCCCAGCACTTGTAGAAAATGGTAATGAATGTGAATGAGAATGTGTCTGTGTGGCAGAAAGGGGAGTGTGTGTGAATGTTTTCACGACTGTGTCTGGATGTTTGGTTGGTTTCCACTGGGAGGACAAGATCATAGACCTTGATTAATAAAATGTTGTGGATTTAAAGTATAATAGATATTTATATAATAACAGTGAATCAAATGAACATGTGATAAAGGTGTTGCTCGTAGAGATGAACCTATGGAGAGTGACCGCCTGAATCTGCAGCTCCCCTCGGCTTTACAGAGCTTTGTAGAGAGTTTCAGCTCATTGTTTAGCTGTTCGCCTGCAACTTTACTGTTCTAAAAAGCCACTGCACACTAGCTGCTCAGCACATAACAGCAGACAGACACAGTTATAGACTAGCTGCTGAACACAGTGGAGCTTTTAGCAGCTAAAGGGCCAAACATTTCCCTCCAGTAGAGACCAAAATAAGAGCTAAAAGAGTGAATTTTGGACTTACAATCATCAAGTGTAACAAACAGGACTTCAAATCAATGATAATGTTGTTCTGTGTGTTTGTGTGTGTGTACAGTGAATGAGCTTTCTACAGGAGGTGGCTGGACTTCGCTGATTGCCACAGTCTGCGTCTACACACTGCTGAAGTTCCTTCAAGGAGGAGGGGCAGGTGCACAAGTGTGTGTTCATATATAGAGACAGATGTGTGTGTGTGTGTGTGTGTGTGTGTGTGTGTGTGTGTGTGTGTGTGTGTGTGTGTACAAAATAAAAGGTGTTTAATATCACCGAACAGAAGCTCCTGTCTGTGTGGTTTAGAGTGAATATGAGCATGAAGTTCTTTGGCATCTCTCTTCCTTGTAGGTACGTCTGGTTTCATCAGCAACCTTCGTCAGTTTCTGTGGATCAGAGTTCAGCAGTTCACCAGCAGAGGCGTTCAGGTACCGCTCAGACCACCTCTTCTTTTATTTCTTCTTCTGTACGTTTCCTGTGTCGTTGCTGTCATTTCACTTTTAATATCTAAATTTAATGTCTATTTCCCGTTGTTTTGGCTCAATTACATTAGATTATTCTGGTTTATTACAATCTTGGTCTTATGTTAATAGTTTTGGACTTAATAACAACACTCACCAAAGTAATTGCTGAGAACTTGGAAGACAGAAACCTCACCTATAATAAAGTCTCATGGGGTGAGAAAGCAGATCATAGATGTTAATCCATCCAAGTGTTTACTAGTTTTCTCTTCTATAATCAGAGTGACAGAATTATAATTGGATTGTTAACGCACTCATTGTAAAGACTATGGATCCAGGAGATAATAAAATCCTCTTTAAACACACTATTTATACGCCTAAAATGATTTGAGCACACACTAGTTTTGAAAAATCTGATCTTTTTCCTCCTGAGTTGAAGCCAAACAAGAACAAGATACTTTTTTTCTTGTAAATTTATCTGACAACCTGCCGTATAAACAAAGAGATTTCAGATCTAGCTGTCTTACATTGGACATGGTCTAAGTGAGATATGCTTGTATTCAATGTACATAGTTGCATAACTGGAAGTCTCTCTCTGTCCCTTTCCCTCCACACTTTAGGTGCGTTTGTTTTCCCACCTGCATGGTTTGTCTCTGCGCTGGCACCTGGAGAGACGCACCGGAGACGTGCTGAGGAGCGTCGACCGAGGCACCTCCTCCATCAACAACCTGCTGAGGTAGGACAGGAGGAGGCTGACAGATGGAGACATTTGGCCTCCACACAAATGACCAGGGTTCAATAACCAGAACAGGACATGATTTAGCGGGCATGTACATGTAGCGGGTGAGTAATGACCTGTGATTGTTTCTGTTTTTAGCTACATCCTGTTCAGTATCCTCCCTACCATCTGTGACATCATCATTGCCATCATCTACTTCGTCTCCTACTTCAGTGTCTGGTTTGGACTCATAGTCTTCACCTGCATGGTGCTCTACCTCAGTGAGTCTGTGTGTGTTTTCTTCAATTTTACTTACTTCTTTCATCCCTTTGTGGTAATCAGGACACATTATCTTGAGATAACAAGCTTCTGTATTCATCGTCTATCCAAGTTGTTTTCATCATAACAGCAACAGAGGAAAAAAAGACAGGAGAATGGCAGCAGGCTTTACCAGGACAATAACTGTTTTCTATATTAGAAAATGCAAAAAAAAGATAAATACCAAACCTTTATCTCTATGAATATGAACACAACAAAAAACAGTGTATTAAAAGCAAACTAAATATTTGTATTAAGTCATGGCCTCAGGCACCCACAGCTGCTCCCAGCTTCTGTAGGACATTAGATTTACAATAAACAGGTGTTGAATAGAGACGTTACAATCAAATCCAGGAGCTATTTGATTTGATTATTTCAGCAAAGCTTCATGAATCCTCACTTTCCTAACTGTCAACCCAAGAATCAACTACATTTGGTTAATTGTCTTTTATAAAAAATGAGTGATACATCAGTTTTCGCTTCTATTGATTAAGCTTGAAAATCAGACTGTGCTCTGTCTCTGCAGCCTGCACCATCCTGATCACAGAGTGGAGAACCAAATACAGGAGAGAGATGAACAATCAGGACAACAACGCCAAGTCCAGAGCTGTAGACTCGCTGCTCAACTTTGAGACGGTAGATAACATCACTGCACACCTCGTTTATTTTATTTAGCTGGACACTAGAAAACCCGCTGCTGCTCTGGGCAGGTGTGTCCAGGTGAGATCAGTTGTACTATTGGAAACATCCAGCTGTGATATAGCACCGGTGGAGATGCCAGATGTTTATCCACACTTACATGATAGTGTTTGTAGATATCTCAGTTTTACATCATTTCAGGAAGTTCACGTGATTTCACAGCAGGTCCACCCACTGGATTTGATTCATTTTCACAGGTAAAATATTACAATGCTGAGGATTATGAGGTCCGCTGCTTTGAGGAAGCCATTCTGAAATATCAAGTAAGACTAGCCGACAGTAGACAGACAACTAATACCTGTTTGTCATAAAAAACCCAACATTTCTTTGCTTAAGAAAAATCAAATCAATTATCAATTCTTCTAACACACTTTTTATTCGTGTTTCCTATTTTTAATAAAACATGCTGGTCGTGTTTTTTTATAGCAGTGTGAGTGGAAGAGCTCAGCATCGCTCGCTCTGCTGAATCAAACCCAGAACATCATCATAGGATCAGGACTGCTGGTTGGATCTCTGCTCTGTGCCTACCTGGTCTCTGTAGGACAATTCCAGGTAAGTGTATAAAAACTGTAGAATCCAATATTGAAATCATAAGACGTTGCAGTTTAATGACTGTTGCCTCCACATATGGCGGGAACACAAAAATAAGACTGATACTTGGATGTGCACACTGCAGATTTCAAACCAGATGTTGGCACCATTTCTGTTTTTGGTGTTTCCCAAAGTTTGCACCGGGTTATTTTGTTGGCTAAAAGTATCAGGATGGAACGGATTACAGAGGATTTTAAACCTTGACTGTGCTATGCCACAACCCATTTTAAACTTTAAATCTATGTAATGATGTCAGTGATTGTCTCTGTGTGCTCTTGTGTTATGTCTAACCACGGTTGTTTTTCTTTCTCTCTATTGTACTCAACAATCTCACAAAAGATCTTGACCGCAATGTGATAATCTGATTAAATGAAGGTTACACATCAGATGACACAAAACAGTGTGATGTAATGGATCAGTGAACCATTGTACCAGAGGAAGATGTTACAGTTTAGATAGTGAACTTCACTTACATGGATTTCACTTGGACATGACTTTAGTAACTCAGTTAACCACAATGACTCAGACTGTGACGACTTGGATGTAACCCGAATGGCTCCTGTACAACCTTCGTCACTTGAACATGACCTCTGTGACACTGCTGTTTGAATGACCACAATAACGCAGACTTGACAGTGATGTGGAGAGGCAACTCAACCATGATCTTTACAGCAGACATTGTGTTGGGAACAAGGCTAAGACTTGACCTCTGTGACTCAGATATGGTGGCATGGGTGACTTTAGTTATGACCTCAGTAACGCAGACCACAGTGATCATGATGACTCGACTTGTTGTGGCTTGGACATGACTTACTTCACTGATTTGTTCGAATTGACTGTCTTTTAGCTTGTTTGCTAACACTTTCTCCACGACAAATTTTATAAAACGATAATATAGTGAGTCAGTTTTATGTTGTCTGCTGGTTCAGCTGCCCCCGAAATGGTCAAAACAGTGTATGAGAGTCTTCCCTCTGAGAGACTAATTAATATAGATGACTTACAGTAACCTTTGCTTATTAGAGGATCAGCAATATTCTGTGGATAAATCTGCAGGTTGCTTCATGTTCAGTGGCTGTACGCGTTTCCCTCTCCCTCAGGTTGGAGATTATGTTCTGTTTGGAACCTACATCATCCAGCTGTACACCCCTCTGAACTGGTTTGGTACCTACTACAGGTGAGATGAGCACAAAGGACAGGAGGCAAATCACTCACTCTGTTATACAATGCAAACAAAGATCTGTTGTATGTTTATGTGTCTGTCTTGCACATGGCATTTACTTGTTTATAACTAGACCTTAACTTTCAACACAGGGAGAAAACACCCTGAAATAGTTAATCAGTGTGTTGATGTGACTGTTATTACTGATGGCAGTAAAGTTTATATATAATTGCAGTATATTAATCTGAAATAAAGATGAGAAAACTGCTAATACTACTGCTCCTAATACCACTTCTCTTCTACTTCTTCTTGTACTGTTGCTGCATCTAATGACACGGATGGGGCATCGGTGTGTCTGCAGGCTGATTCAGAGTGCATTTGTTGACATGGAGAACATGTTGGCACTGTTGACGGAGCAGCAAGAGGTGAGTCACAGAAAAGAGTCAGCCTGTAGAGTGTATCAGGTGTATAGTTTTTAATGTAGTTTAATTCATATTGGTCCAAGTTAATGCTAACATGGTCCGCGGTCAGTGTTAGCAAAATCAATAACTTATTCCCTGGAGCATAACTGGTGTACTTGACTTTGATATTGATATCTATAATTGATATTTTTATAACAACGATGTATTGACGACAATTTGAAAACACTGTGAGAGGGGTGTCTTGAAGTGATGAATCTATGGATCTGTCCACTACCTGCTCAGCAGCAAACAGCAGACAGACTCGGTGAGAGAGCAGCTGGTGAACATAGTGAAGCGTTTAGCAGCTAAAGAGCCAGTTATTTCCCTCAGGTTGGTAGAAACCAAAGACAGAGCCAAAAGAGAGGGAATATTATGGCCAGAAACTCGACTCCAGATGAACACAAATGCTGGCTGGATGTGTAAATTCACAACTGTTGGCTTATTTACACAGCTCCTAACTTGTTTACACTGCCCCCGAGTGGCAGGTTTAACTTTGTTAAAAACTTTGTTACCGTTGATCATATGACTGTGTAATGACAAAAAGGTGTCACCTGAAGTGATGAACCGACAGTAAAAAGGCTCTGATAAGTTTCATGTGTCTATAAATTGTTTTTCATGTTGTTGATTGTGATTGGATTTGCTCATGTGAGCTACAGTGTGTGTTTAATGTCTGACTACAGACCATACTTCCTTTGGAATAGTAACGATAAAGTAAGAATCAGATAATGCTGATAATGTGATAAAAAGTTTTTAATTTCTTTTAGATTTAGTATACATTATATTATATATAGATATATATATTCTTAGCATGAATTGTAACAAATTGCTATGGCTCAGGTAGAGTCAGGTATTTAGGTCTGTCTTTTCTAACTTTGAGCAAAAGTTTATGATTAATACAAAATAAGTATAAAAATTGAAAAATGAATTATAATTACATAAGTGGATAGAGAAGCTAAAATCAGTGAACAGTGTTCAGAGTCACTGTCAGTCTGCTCGGAAACAGAAACTCACAGTCAGAGGTCAGCGGATTAGGAGGTCAACAAGTGTTTGTGTGTGACTGTGTATCTGTGCGCATGCACATACTAAAACACAGAGTCTGTCTGTATGTCTGTGTGTGTATGTCCGTTTTTGTGTGTGTGTATATGTGTGTGTTTCGGTGGGAAAAGGCGTCCTCCGGCTGCCTCACTAAAGGCTCCTACATTCACAGGCCCTTGATATGGTAAACAGCCACATGAATGTAGACAAAAGCATTAGAGCACCTTAAAAACACAGCGGCCCTTTTCTTTGCCTTGGGAAGCTGCAGGCGAGGGGAGTCAGGGAGGAGGAGGAGGGAGGTCAGGAAGGAGAGGGGGACTGCAAAAGCTGATGGTGATAAATCAACAAACTGCAATCAAACTTTAAGTCCCCCTGTTTGGCATTTATAAACACAATGTAAATAAACGTAATAATATAGGGCTGAGCAGATATTGTGTGTTTATTAATGTATTTGTCAACAACTATAACTCCGCCTCTGAAAAACCCATCTGTCTAAACAGATAATGAATAACAATATAGTTATAATTGACCACTTTCCCATTCAAGTGAATGAAAATGTGGTTTTAATTGTTGACAAATACTGTACATTAATAAAATGTCTTATATCTGCATTATAGTGTTTTATAAACCATTTATTTGTGTATCTTTGTGTATCCCTTTTATTTTTTCTCCTTAACCACCACCTCCTCTCTCCCTGTCTCTCCTTTAATACACTTCTCTCTCTGACTCATCCGCTCTTTTCTAACATCTTGTTCTCACCCTGCTCAGTTCTTTTCTTTCAGTCCAATCAAATAAACAAATAGCCTTTTTAATTCTTTCAATATCAGGAATACAAATTCCGAAGAATATTTTTTCTGTTGAACCTGACAGTTAATTCTTCCCTGAATTGGCAGTTGAAGTTTTTCGACCCTATCACGTGGTCTTCATCAGCAGATGGGCTTTGCTCAGTTGTCATGGAACTGTAGCTCTTAAAACTTTCCATCAGTCAGTCTGAGCTCTTTCGCTGTTTCCAGCTTTGACTCCAACATGAAGGAGAAGTTACAAAAGTGAACAGAATAATTGAAGTAGAAACATTTATAGTTCTGTGGCAACTGAGGAAATGTCATCTGCTGATTAATAACTGTGTGATATGATTGAAATAAGCAAGTAGGTGAATCTTGAGTTGAGTTTTCTTAGTATCTCTGTTTTGGGCAACAAATTAAGAAATGTATAATAATGAACCTTCTCCTCATCACAGGTTCAGGATGCTGAGGATGCACAGGACTTGCAGCTCACAGCAGGTCAGGTGGAGTTTGACAGAGTCTGTTTCAGCTACGTACCTGGGTGTGTAGCCAACAACTAATCTGTTTATAGCTGAAATCCATCTTTCTATAATTTGATCAGATTTGAATCAATTGTATATATAAACTGTATAAAAACAGAGACTGTTGTTGTTTAAATAATGTGTCTCTAAGAATCAAATGCAGCCTGAAGCTGGTATAGCTGGTGCAGCATACAAAAAGTATCTGACTATGACTCTGCAGACTACTGTTTACATCCCGTTGCCTACCAACAGTCTGTTTGTTTTAACCATAAACACAACTTTCCCTAAACTAAACCAAATGATTTTATTTGGGTAAACCTAACTTCATGTTAACCACAGAGGTGGTAGATCATTAAATTAGTCATTTTATACTGGTTATATGCATTATGGACGCCAATGGCAAACAATCTGTTTGGTCTTACAGGTTGGAGGACTTGCTGAAAATATAAGAATAATATGAGAATGTTTACAGAAAGGAGAAGCCAAGACATTTACAATGAACCTTTCCTAAAATAATATATGAAGAAACGTATGATACGTGATGTTCAGTTAGCTGTGTGAAAGTTAAAATAATTGTGATACATGTTCAGTAACAATGATATCATTTAAAATTCTAATGGGTATTCTAGGGGCTTTTATTTTTACATACAAGAAGCAGCACAGCTGGTGACCATCACCTGCTGTCTGTAGGACAACAGACACTCTAAAAAACATGTTGACTTTTATTAATTGGAAGTCTTGGCTGACCTCCTGTGTGCGCTGGCATTTATCTTAAAGTCTGAGCCAGAAGGACAGGCCAGGGGAGAGTAGTGTTGGTCCATTGCACTAGAATGAACCTAACGTTTATTTCTCAATTGTTCATGTTCTCTTTTGATTTTTCTCAAATCCACAAACTTTCAGGAATCGCAGTCAGAAGAATTTCTGGCACGAATAGGGTTGGAATGAAGTTTGTTTTGATCCTGACTGTTGTTGTTTTGTACATGTGTGTGTGTTTGTGTGTGCAGCACTGAGGTTCTCAGAGATGTGACTTTCACAGTGGAGGCAGGACAAACAGTCGCCCTGGTACGTTGTCTTCTGTTTGCACCTACATTCCTATTGTTCTTTCAAGTGGTATTTAAAGGACCACTTCTACCAAATAAAAACAAATTACAGTATTTTGTTTCTGTACCTTTTTTTTTTTTTTTTTTTTTTTTTGCTTTATTTGAGATATCTGTCTCTGAATTTTTTTCAGTTTCATTGCAATTACTTTTTTATTAAAGGAACAGTCTGTGGTGGATGAAGCATTCAGATTGTTTACTTAATAAAAGTACCAAGTACCACCATGTGTTTAAAGATAAATCTTAATCTGGAATGTAAATATAGCTTTAAAAGAAAGGTTACATATTATTTGTATGCTTTTGAAAGGTAGTAATATAAAGTAGCAGAAAATGGGAATACTCAAGTAAAGTTGTGTGTGCAGGTTGGTCCATCAGGATCAGGGAAAAGCTCCATCCTGCGTCTCTTGTTCAGATTCTACGACCCTCAGTGTGGCTGCATCCGCATAGACGGGCAGGATATCTCCAAGGTACACACACACACATGCACGCACACACACCCACGCATTCACATGCACGCAAGCGCACACACACACAGTATATATACAGTATATATTTCCATCCACATTCAGTTCAGTTCACTTAAAATCAAGCAGTTTTGAGGACCATACTTTGGCTTGTTTTAGCTCACTAACTACAAGTTTTCACAAGTTTTTAGATTTATTTGTGTCCTTCCAAACAACCAATACAATACAGAACATTTGTGAAAATTTGAACATGTATACAACATGTGCATGGACATCTCAAGAGTCAGCAGGTGACCAGCATACTGTAGAAACAAAGTACTTAAAATGACTGGCAGCTGTTGACAGGAGCTTTTTAAAATAGTTCTCAATCGCATTATGTTTGGTTAGCTCAACCTGGGTTGATTGTCTGGGACGGGCAAAACTGTGGTAAAAAATGCGTAATCTGTGCTATATACTTAAAGGAATAGTTCACCACTTTGGGAATTATACTAACCCTTCGTTACAGAGAATTAGATTGATTACACAGATGAGAGGCTGTGTTCAAAATCACTTCTTGTTCACTCATTTACTTTACTTACCCCTCATATGAGATAGTTTACTCAGTAGTGAGCAGTAAATTGAAGGCACTATAAGGTGGATAAATTTACACACTCAGAACAGTGAATAAGAATATTTCCCTCTTCTCAATATCTCTGTCTTGCTTTTTATTTCTATCTCTCACTCTTTCATTGCTGTTTCAAGCCTCTGCTTCATGCACTTTGACTTCCACTTTCCCTCTCACTCCACTTTCTCTCACATGCACACACACATACGTGCACACAGCTGGGCTGAGTGTGTGAGCTCCAGTCACACTGTGAATAAATCATAGTAAAAGGTTCCTGAATAATGCAGCAACGGGTCCAGACACCAGATGTGTGTGTGTGTGCGTGTGTGTGTGTGTAAAGATAGCTCATTTATTGTACTTGAAGTAACTCTGTTTATGATTTGCCAAAAGTCTCAATAAAAACCAAACAGCACAAACACTCTCTCACACACACACACACACACACACACACACACACGTACACATGTTTTCACACAGCAAACATACTTGTTCAAATGAAGAGGCTGGTGATGATTATGAGGTCGCTTATTTGTAATTACACAGCAGGAGGGACGTTTAATCAAGACACATATACACATGTGGTATTCTTTTAAAGTCGATTCGGACTGTTGATCAATCTGAGGAGGAGGTAAGGAAAGAAGTGGTAAAACTCTTCATCCAGTCTGTTGTTGTGCTAGGCAGCATCAGGGCCGGCCCTTTTCTGGGAGCCACAATGAAACGCACAAAACTTTGTTCATCTACCAGCTCTCATAGTTGTATATTTTTGCCATTAAATTGTATTGTACTGTAATTGAGTATCATATTAACTTACTAAACTTTGAAAAAATTGCTTATTGTCATGCTTCAACATTGTCAATGGTAAATAGTAAATGCCCTCTCAGTAAAGGTCATATGAAGGCAAACCTGCTTGATGACGATAGAAAAAAACCTGTGTGGAGTTTGCATGTTCTCCCCGTGCCTGTGTGGGTTCTCTCCGGGTACTCCGGCTTCCTCCCACAGTCCAAAGACATGCAAAATGGGGACTAGGCTAATGGGATACTCTAAATTGACCATAGGTGTGGCTGTGAGTGTGAATGGTTGTCTGTCTCTATGTGTTTGCCCTGCGATGGACTGGCGACCTGTCCAGGGCGTACCCCGCCTCTAGCCCGAAAAGATGCTGGGATAGGCTCCAGCCCCCCCGCGACCCTACTAGAGGATAAGCGGTAGAAAATGGATGGATGGCATTTACAACACAGTACATAGGCGTAGCCCTGCTAATCACAAATAGATCCATGAAGTGTGTGGCATCGACTTTTAATAGCCTCATGATATATTACATGAGCTGTGAGTGAGAAGTGAAGATGAGAAGCTTAAATGTAAGTAAACTCTTAAATTGGGTGGTAATTCTCTGAAATGCCTCAATCACATTTGAAAATGATGAGTCAATAAAGAATTTTGATTAGTAGCTGGCCATAAACTCTCACCTTTATTTACAGAGTTAGAGTGAGGAGGAAGAGGAGGATATTGAGCTTTGGGTTTTGATGCCAGCAGTTTTTACACACCATCTGTTTCACATGTTGCCTGTTGTCACTCCATTAAAATCCACCAAACCTTTCATGTTGCACTATATAAATACTTTTTCAGTGTGTCACTATCAAAGGACTCATTGGCCTTTTTTACCTTGTTAAACAACGTCCATCTTAACAAGTCGTTCAGTCTTACACCCAGCATTAATTTATGCTTGCATGGTAAACTAGAATGGGATTCAGTGGAGTGAGTACCTCTGTGAAGGCCAAACAATCCTACTCATGCCTGTGAGATTGCACTATTTTGCCAAAGTCACAGAACTCAACACCATTAATGTATCTTGATTTTTTTAATATCAAGATTTATTCATTATTTCCTGAGAAATTGACGAAAGTAATTTTTGCAAATCTTGAAATGTCAAGGAAACTCCTGAATCCACTTGTTCTAAAGGAGCTATTAGTAAGTTTTCCTAGTGCTACAAAGCTAATGTTAGCGTTAATCGCTGTTTACTTATCAGTCTAGAAGAAACGTTGTGAGTTCAGCACAAAACTTCAGTCCTTTACTCGCCAAGAACTTTCTCCAAGCAACCTTTTTTTAATTTTGTTTCTATTTCCATAATTTCTTCTCTTCTACTGAAGTTAGCATGCTAACCAGCTAGCCCCGTCCCGGTTGGGCCATCTCGTCACTTTCCGATACCGAGTCACTGTAGTGTCCAGCTCTGCCCTGAAGGAGTAGAGCTACTCAGAGGACGTGTCATTGCCTCTTGTATTGTGATGACTGAAGCTTTTGGCGAGACTGGTAAGGAAACGGCTGTTAATGCTAACATTGGCTGTGCAGCAATAGCAAAACACACAAATAGCTCCTTTAATTGAATCTGACTGAAAAAACACTTCAATGGTTTCCTCATATTCTTCACTGAATGCAAAAAAGGAACAAACATTTCAGCATGAGAAGATCGATACCACTCCTGTCTTTATATGCTACTGTAGTGATTAGCTTAATTTAGCATGAATACTGCAAACAGCCTGACTCTGTCCAAGAAACAATCTCATTGGAATTTCTGATTGTGTTGTGACACATATTATTTCAAATTTAAAGTAATTTTTAAACCTCTGAACAGAGCCAGGTTAGCTGCTTCCCTCTGTCTCCAGTTCTTTTCTTAATATTTACCATACAGACAGCGGCATTGATCTCTTCAACTACCTCTTGGAAAGAAAGTGAATAAACATATTTCGTAAATTGTCAAGTAGAAGTCTACTTTTTGCAATTTTTTAGCTTTAAAACAATAATTCCCCTGCTGCTTTAAAAATGTGGTACACATTTGAGGTACACACACAGCCATCTCGAAAAATCACAAATGCCTTTCATGTCGTTTGCCAAAATAGTCTTAACCTCAGGGGCCATTTACTAGAATTTTCCCATGCTTGAAACTTAATCTCAAGATTGTTTTTCTTCCAAGATCTGGTTAACAGCTCACTTTTCTCGTACGTAGAGCTTCTTTCACTTTTCTATATATTATTTTAATCTACTGCAGTTAGTTTAACATGTGATTCTTATCAATGATTTTTTTTCCAGCGGAATCTGGAAATTCTCAGGAAGATGTTCTGCTCGTTGCACACAGCTGCTTGGAGATTGGAGGATCATTTCTTTTCCCAAGTCTATCTTAACATATAGATTTGAGAGAGTTATCGGTGGCTGTAATAATTTCTCCTCCTCTGACCCATACTGGCCTTGAAGTGACCTGAATGCGCTGTAACAAATAGGGGACAAAAACTACAGCCTTTGTTCTGTGCAGAAATGCATCCTAACATCAGCTGGAGCTAATATTACGTGGTCTGGGTTAGCCAAGTCAAGTCTTTGATTTAATACTGTTGTTAGATTATTTGGAAATGAGTGGAGAGAGTTGTAATCTTGTATCTTAGTTTCTAAATGTGTGAAGTAGTGGCTTCACAAGGTTACAGGAGGTAGAATTTCAACAGCAGAGATGCTTGTTGACTCTTTTACATGTGAGTTTTGCTACAAAAGTGCGTCCAGTTCTTTCGCAACACAGCGAACACTGCTCAGCCTCTTGGACCTCTGGGTTTGTTTTTGGCCCATCTGTCCTGTGCTGTTCTGTTTGTCCCTGCATATGGCAGCCACATGTGGTGAAGCTGTGATGAGTCCAGCTCTGCTGACCCTCATGCTGATGGCTGGTTGCTGAATGCTGCTGTGATTCATCTGTTTGTTTTTGTTTTTTTTAAGGTGCCAGTCAGGTTTCCTTTTTCAGATTTTAGGGGATATAAACAGCAATCTCAATTTAGTTTAGTTCCTGTTCAGCCATGTTGGCATCACTGCTCGTAACTACCCAGTTTTTCCTGTTATTCTATGACACACCTTCCCGTTGGTCAGGAAAGAGTAGCCAGGAAGACCAGTTTTTATTAAAGCAAATGGACAAGCTTCACCAACTCTAGATGAATCATTGCTGGGTTAGAGCAGGACAGAGGGACACAGAGGGTTACTACTGTAGAGCCAGATTGTTAAAGGAATAGTTTGACATTTAGGCAAATTGATTTTCTTGCCAGTTAGCTTAGCTTTGCAAAAAGACTGGAAACATGGGGAGACAGCTGTGTTGAAATTTAACAAAGTCAGCCTCAGCAGCTTGTATAACTTGTTGTCCAACTGCGTCGGAGGGGAAGATGTTCATTGCTAACGGTCACACTGGGGTGAAAAGCTTGCTGAAATAGAGAGGGAGGCACGATAACCATTAAAATACGGAGATTATGGGCCACACTTTCAGACTGTCTCTCCCAGAAGACGTTCATGTTGTTGCCCTTGGTTGTCCATGTGAAAAATAACAGAGACAGCAGTGCAAAAAGGGAAGAGTGTCCTTGAGAGCGAAGTTCAAACCCTGCTTACTTTCTCACCTCTGCACAGCTGACCAATCGCAGTGTGACAAAGGTGTGAATGTCAGATCGTTGGTTTCAGAAAGTTAAAGAAATTGTCGAACACATATACTATGGCTGTCAGTCACCAGATCTCAACCCAGTTGAACATTTATGGCACATTTTGTACAGATGTGTTAGACAGCACTCTCCGACACCGTCATACACCAAATGAGGAATTACCTTCTGGAAGAATGATGTTCATCCCTCCTGTAGATTTCAGAGAGTTGTAGCACATGGTCGCCCAACACCTAAGACACTTTATGTTGGTTTTTCCCTTAATTTGCCACCTGCCTAACGATGTTGGTGGCCAGCTGCATGCCTGCAGCGTTGACTCAACCTCCTCTTTATGAGCGATTATGTTTACTGCTGAGTGTATTTGGCAATGCAGATTATATGAACATATTTTATAGAAAATAAGGTTTGTGAAGAAATATCTCACTACATCATCTTACAGATTTACTGTAATGGTAATCATTATCTCCTGTGAATGAGGACAGCTGTCTGACAATAAGACTTCCTCTTTTGATGTGATGCTTCAATGAAAAACATTAAAAGCGCCTTTTTTTGTTTTTATCCCCCTTTTGCCTTTTTCCCCTCCATCTGTCTCTTTCTCATTTTATAACATTTGGTGTTACAGCTCTGTCAGCCCGCCTCTATCAGAAACAGATGTTGTGTTGTTCTCAAGTGGAAGAAATAACAAAAGTAAACAGCAAAGATCAAATTAAGGGAAAGTGAGTGATTACCAGCCAAACCGAGCTGGTGCAGGAAATGGAATTTGTATTGTTGTGGCTGCGGAGGAAAGCTTTCCACAGGAAAGACTCAAAGTACTGCACACTGACCAGAGAGTCATTGAAAACCGGAAATTATTTCTGGAGAGATGAAGAGCCAGATTCACATAATACTGAGAGGTTTATTCTTAAACGGGGGAAAAACATCACGACCATTTCACTCGTACCCGTTTGGACACTGAAGCGTACTGGTGTCGGTATGGTCTGCCTGCCTCTTCTGCTCCCAACAGTCTCTTACCTCCTGATCAAATGTGGTTGATCTTTATGATGTGGCAATGGATGTAATAAGTGCACAGAACAAATCCTTTCAACAATCAAATTGAAAATAGCAATCTAAAAGAAAATAATGTGGAGTGATCGTAGTTGTTATTTTATAAACCAGTTCCTCCGGGTTTCTCTACAGTTCACCACCTTTTCACTCTGCAGTGTTAACAGTCCCTCTAGCCACATTTTTTCCACCCATCGTTTTAATTGAATCTCTATTTTTCTACCGATAATTGCAGCCTAAATTAGCACGGCAAATTATTCATTGATGAATGAATTGTTTATTGACACGTGAGTAAAAGAAGGCAAAGACCACATTTTTAATGAGTTACTGTCACCTAGTTACCACGTCTTATAACAAGATGAGATGTGTTGTTAATTATAAGAAAGATGGAGAAGAAGCCTTGTGGATAAGGACAGAAGCATAAAAGCCTGAGAGAGACACGCAATGATAGACATGTACAGAAATCAGTTTAGGACATGTGTGCTGTCTGTGACCTAGGGCAGCATGCATTATATAGTATAGGATGAATTTAGCCATGCAACATTTATGTAGATGTATGCTGAGTGTGTGTGAGAGAGAGGGAGAGAAAAAAGACGACCAAGTAAAGAGAGAAATTTTCCCGGCTCATAGACATATCTGTTAGAACTGTGACCTGCAGATCTGAAGATCGCTGATACTCCCTTCATACGTAGAGTCACTACACGTATGAGTCTTGTGGTGACATTGCAACCAAGAAGCATTTGAGATGGACTGAAAACCTGTTGTGAAATGCTTTCTAGCCAGATGTTGAAAAAGTTGTGAACAAAGCCACATAAGTCAACTTTTGTTTTTTGTTTAAAAAGGAAAGACATTTTGTGCTGTTGTTTTGTTTTGTTTTGTTTTTTTCTTAAATCCCTGATCAGTGAAACCATGTGATTATTCATGTGGGTGATTGGGCAGTGTGAGATGAAGCAAAATTTTATTCTAATCCGTTCATGTGATTCGCCCTTATAGCTAAACTGGTGATGTTGTTATGAAAACACTAAATCACACAAGTTATTTACCTTGCAGCCTTTTTTGTTTTTAGCTATTTTCCAACAGCATCATGTGTTACCACTATCCTCTGGTCTGGTTTCCTCTGGACCCTGATTTGTATGCAGCTTGGAAAAACCAAGACAGATACAATCAGATTTGCAATCTGGTCAAAGGAGATGGAACTGGATTTTATCTCAGACTCTTGAAATTACGTAAACTGGTACATGTTACAACCCAAGTGCCATGCTGTACCCATACATGTTTGTTTTTTTAAATTAAGCATGAATTAAACACTTAATGAAAGTAGGTTCCAAAGCTGGTTCTACGTTAAATCCAGGTTAGCAAAATACCTGGAAAATACCTTGCTAAGCTCCACAGAACATCTGGTGTACAACGGTAACCACTCTCCCTCGCTGTCTTTACTGTGTCTCAGGTGCGTCAGTCCTCTCTAAGGTCGTACATCGGCGTGGTTCCCCAGGATACCGTTCTTTTCAACGACACCATCGGCAACAACATCCGCTACAGCCGAGTCGCAGCCACCAACCAGGAGGTGGAGAGAGCTGCCATGGCTGCTGACATACACACAAGGATACTGGAGCTTCCTCAGGGTCAGTCGTTTCACTTTGACTTTGCTGAAGCAGACCTGTAATATTATGTTTGTCAATTTGAATCCTGATGTTAGAGCCATCTCTTTCATTATCAAAATTATCTGTGTTTAACCAGGTTATGACACAGAGGTGGGGGAACGAGGGCTGAAGCTCAGTGGCGGGGAGAAGCAGAGAGTGGCGATAGCTCGAACCATCCTGAAAGAACCTGAGATCATTCTGCTGGATGAGGTGAGGATGGAGGTGGAACATGAAGTTGAACACACTTTGCTGCAACTGAACACATGCACCTGTTCATTCCCCTTTTAATAAAAAAAACATAAATCACATAACTGACACATGTCGCCTACTCCAGTGTGTCCACGTTAAGTCTTCTGCACTTCTCAGGCTGCCGGATTTTAATTACTTTAACGTGCCTGACCGTGTCCAGCTTTGACTGCCGTCCTAAACACTGTGTCAATAAAGTTCTGTGTCCAATTTTCACTGAGTCCAACATCCCTTTTACAAGAGAGGCCCAAACAAATTAAATCCCAAAGACAATTCAGTCACGCAGCAGTCATTAAATGCACTAGCACACTTAATAAATTCACAATAAATTCACACATTTTAGCAGTTAGTAGCTAAAATGTTTCTCTGCAGTGGAATATATGTCAACAAATAGTATTTAATTTCATTATACTACTTATTACACTCATATATACTGTGTTTGGTCCATCAGGCCACTTCTTCACTGGACACCCAAACTGAGAGGAACATCCAGGCTTCACTGGCCAAGGTCTGCACCAACAGGACGACTATAGTGGTCGCACACAGGTGACATTACTACCAAGCTGTGTCTTGTTAGGAGGGAAGTTTCCTGCTTCCTTTCTTTATAACTAGGAATCTTCCTGATAAGTTTGCTTGTTTTACTTGAGCCACAGTGTTGTGTTGAAGGAGCTATTTGTAAGTTTTGCTATTGCTACATAGCCAACGTTGGCATTAACAGCTGTTAACTTACCAGTCTGGAAGAAACGTTGCGAGTTCAGTATCAAACTTCATTCCTTCAATTGGCAAGAGCTGTCTCCAGTGGTGGAAAGCAATGCCAACTCTTCTCCTTCACGTCTTTTATTCTGCTGAAGTTAGCATGCTAGCCCTAGCCCATCTTATCACTATCCGATACCGAGTCACTGTAGCCTCCAATCTGCGCTGAAGACGTAGCGCTGCTCAGAGGATGTATTAAGCTCCTGACAAGAAACCACATTCTGTGGCAGAGAAAACATACAAATAGCCCCTTTTTAAAAACACTACAGCAGCAATTAAAACTTAATATCATAGCACACCAGTTTTATCCACACATCAACAGAGTGACGATGTTGTTGTTGTAATAATGGAAAAGAGAAAAGCATCCGTCAAATAGTAACATCCACTCATCCGTGGACAATCAGGTGAAGCATGGCTATGTTTGTGAATGCACATGGTCCTTTCTAATACTGACTGCAAGTTGTTGTGAGCAAAAAGATCCTCCAATGTGGAACTGGAGCTGGGTTTCTGTTCTTTTGACACTGAGTGAATAAACAGACATTCTGCTCTATAAATGAGAGTGGTCTGTTACAGTGTGGTTACAGTAGCGGTGGTAATACAGGACCGAACCAAAAAGAAGAACCAAATGTGAGTAGAAGAGATGAAAGGAAAAGAGGGATGTGGTGAAAGGAAAACAGGATTAGAGCGCACACAAAGAGAAGGATGGAGAGATTAAATGGAAAGCTGATTGGAGGATATGAGGTGACGCGTGATGACAGGTCAACAAAAGTAAAAGAAACAGATGTCTGGTTATTCATCAGTCGGAGTGATATTGAAAAAAGACTTGAAAGGCTGTGACACTCGCAGACATTAGAAGACATTAGGAGCGAAGCAGCCTGTGGTACTGATGCCGGCTACACGGCACGGACCCAGTTATCATCATTTCCTCTGTACAATGGATTTTGTGTTTTTTTTCTCTTTCTTCTTGTTCCATGACTAACATTATTAAATCACGGTTTCTGTTGTACAGAAGAAAGTTGACTAATTTGATCAACAAAAGCAAAAAGCTAAATGTGTTTATTTGTGTATATCAAATTACCTGTGAGGACAACCTGTTCTTTCCACATCCTGCTCTTTTTCCACATCAGGCTGTGTTGTCTGCTCCAGTAATTATAGATCTGGACCTAATGGCTTTTGGAAACAGTCAACAAACCAAAAACAACAAAACTGTAAACTTGGAAATCTCACAGTGTGTAACCCAGCAAAAATCTTTACATATAAAAACGACTTTTTAAAGCGTGAGGAGTCTTATTTTTCACAACCGAAGAATGTGCACACCTGTATGGAAACTCTGACCCATGCAAACAAACATTGTCCACAGATGTTGACTGTAACTAGTCATCTGTGACTGTTACTGACACCGAAGCTCTGAGGCATTTGTCAAACTTGCTGTTTTTATACGACTGTGCTAATTGTTGCTCCGGTAAAGAAAACCACTCATGAATTTTTGAAGTAACAACAACAAAATGAACATTGCACAAACTGGCATTGTATTGTGTTATTGAATAACTGTCCATACTCGAGATTCATTCATGGAGAAAACATATTTATATTATCCAGCAGCAACATTTTGTTTAACTGTTTTTGTTTAACAGTGTTGATACTGAGACGTTGTTCCCAGGTCTGACAGACAGACATCATCTTATCATGTACATTAATTGTCTCTCTCCTAAATCTGATGATTATTTATTGATCAGTTGTCTTTTGAATGAGTTGATCCAGCAGCTTCTTAATCTTTGAATAGCAGTGACAGATGGAGTCTGGTGGCAGGATCAGGGCTGTTTATTAACTGAATCAGTCTGGCCTTAAATTAAATTAAAACACACAATCACAGCAGACAGATGAAGATTTAGACTTTGAAGCCTTTGAAATCTCTGTTATTGGGAATTTATTGTGAATTTTTCCCTTCTACTGAACATGGCAGCAATCTGCTGCTAAAATCAAGCTCATCTAACAGAATACTGAAATGTATGTGGCGATGACGCAGTGTCGAACTCTTTGGGTAGACCTACTGCATGTCTAAAGTTTCATTGCTTTAAAACCCTCTTTATCTCATACTGTACTCCTTTCATTCAGATTATTTCCTGCCTACTCTTTTGAAATGACACTGTCTTAAAAATACAAATAACGAGTCTTAAAAACAAAAACTGAGGGAAGTTCGTTTCCTTCAAAAAGTAATAGGAGGTGATTTGACTAGAAACAGGAAGAGGAGAACTGTTTGCAGTTGGGAGTAATTAAATGTGTAGAAGATGCACAATTTTGAAAAACAAGTATATGATGGCCTACCTGAAAGAGGAGGGGATTTCCATTCTTTATTTACCATGGTTATATTACTTTTTAAATTAAAGTGTGCAGGTCAGGCAAATGTTTGGCCAATGTAAATGGTAATTCTATGGACCCAAAGCTTGACAGTAGAATCTAAATTGTACACTCGGAGTATAATAAATTATAAGTTTAGTATCAGTAGGTTGTATTTTAGGAAAAGCATTAACAATGATCCCAGGGATCTCTGTCAGTGAGCCACCCTGCATCGTACGTGGGCTCTGGAAATGATGCGTCTCCATGTAAACCAGCCGTCATTAATGTTATTAGTAACACCTGTGCTTTTCCTGCCATGACGTGTCAAAACGGTCTGCAGTCAGGAAGGCTTCGTCCTAACACATGACACCAAGTTATCAGCTGTGGGTGAGTCTTCACTCATTTAACCAGGACTAAAACCTCAAAGGTTACACTTGTATTAATGAATATAAAACTTTAACCTCAACCTAAAAACAGGACATGAACTGTATATCCTGAATATAGTGTCTGCATGTAAACACACGGGATGTTTTCTTGGTGGTGAAAAGCCTGAATGAGTGGAGAAAAAACCCGTTGACGTCTGCAGTCTCTAGAGAGAGATATTTCTACCTGTGACCGAGGTTTTCTATCAAATATTGAAGGTGGACGTCCAAAGATGGTCTTGATGACATTAAAGCAGAGTGGTGGCTCAGCTGAAGCTTTAAAGTGACATGCAGCAGTTTGGAGAGGCATGAGGTCTGAACCTTTTTTTTTTTTTTTTTTAATGTTCAATATCCTTTTTTCAGATTCGTACATTTACATGAAAGAAAATTCTGAAAATTAGAGAAAACTTTCATCTGTGCATCTTACAACACCTTGGGAATAATTTCCCTGATTCCCCACTGCGTCGCATCACGAAGCTGAGAGCCATTCAGATAGCTGAGTGTGGCTTTAATCAGACTCTCATCAGGGAGTGGTCATAAATATTAACTTTAATAATTTACAGACAAGTTCATTCAGAGTTCCCCAACCCAGAGTGACATATTCAGCTCTCTTTCTGTGTGTGTGTGTGTGTGTGTGTGTGTGTGTGTGTGTGTGTGTGTGTGTGTGTGTGTGTGTGTGTGTGTGTGTGTGTGTGTGTGTGTGTGTGTGTGTGTGTGTGTGTGTGTGTGTGTGAGAGCTTTGGTTGGTTGAACATGTGTGACAACTGAAGTGTGCTTGTATGTCTCTGTTAGTGATTACTGAGGAATGACTGTGTATTTTTTTACTTTTATAGGACAGCTGAATATATTTAACATCAAACCACACATTATGACCACCTCCCACTCTCTCTTTCTACAGATACCGTACGTCTCAATCTTTTCCCATTTCCTCATCTTATCCCGCTCGTCTCAACCTCTGACACCTCTGGAATTACTCTCTCTATCTCTGTCGTTCCACTCTTCACACGTGTGTCTGAAGAATATTTCCAGTTTATTACTTGGATCTTGTTTCTGTGGCTGTGGCAATCGTTTCTGTTGTTACTAATAACATTATTACGTTTGTGGCTGTACACTCACAACACAGCAACATCGCTGAGAAGGACTCTCACATTCAAACCGATTTCAAACAATCTCCGGGGCCTCGTTTCCCAAAAGCATCTTAAGGCTAAGATGGTTGTAAAATCCATCTTTCAGACCTCCTTAAGCTGAACAGGTGTTTCCCAAAAGCATCGTAACTGCAGACATTTTTATTGTAGATTAACGAGAGCCTCCTACACACTCGCAGGAGGTCATGGGAGGCTTCTTAGGAAGTTTCAAAACCTGCGGGAAGAACCAAAAACTTCAAGTTTTATTTAAGGTTATATTGTTTTTGTTCATTTCTGAGTCTGTATGTTTTTTCATCATGAACACAAGTGTTTAAGTGATGTGTGATGGAAAATTAGTCCTAGTGTTTTGAGAAAATAAGGAAAGCCACTGAACGCTTTGTGATGTATATGTTTGTAATATATAGACAGTTAAACAGCATCATCCTCATCAACATAGACGACTGATGTTGTGAAGCTCTTAATGGCTTCTGCACCTGCAGCAAAGTTTTCCTTTGGGAAACAAGTAATGTGTGTGTGTGTGTGTGTGTGTGTGTGTGTGTGTGTGTGTGTGTCTGTGTGTCTGTGTGTCTGTGTAGAAATACTCTTAGAAAACACTTAACTTCAAAGGTCGACTGTTGCTGGGAAACAGGACACTGGTTAGTTAAACTGATTTAGAAGAGGAAATGGAGGTGAACAGTGAAATTATTACCCAAATGTCTGTTAAGCATCCATCAAAGTTTCCTTACACAGTTGTGCTCACAGTTTTCATGTGAACTAGAGGAATTAGTGTCAACATTACATGCCTGCTCACTTTCAGTTTATTCTCTGAACAAAGTGGTTTCCAATAGAAACACTGGCTGAAGCTACAAAAAGGTGCTACTTCTACATCTGGGCCAATTCTGGCTGTTATCCGCTGGTGTGGTCTAGCAGCCGGCAAGATTAACTATGTGTTCGCCGAAGTTGGCCCAGATGTGGAAGTAGTAGCTGACAATCTTGCTGTATATATGGGCCAAACAGGGGCCAAGGACACAGGCGTATAGTGGGCCAGAGAAAACACAAATCCATGAAGTCCCAAGTGTTCACAAGAATGATTTTGCGCAATCCCGTCTGTGGTTATAACCATGAGAACTCTCCCTTTGTACAAAGGCTACCCACCCCAACCACCTCCGGGCAACTCTGCTGCTGCTAATAAATGAAGTGCGTCATTCATTCAAAATAAAGAAATGAAAAGAAGAAGAAAATAAAAAAAGTAGCCTCTGACCATGATCCAGTCAGTGATCACGACATTGTAATTAGGACCAGCTAACGGTTTAGCAGTGTATGACTTGTAATTTGTAGGGAACATGGTTGAAGTGACAGGCAGTGACATGAGGGGATTGAGGATTAATGATTGTGTGATGTTGCAGGTTGTCCACTATCGTCGAGGCGGACCAGATCCTGGTGGTTCACAATGGACAGATCGCAGAGAGAGGAAGGTGAGGTTGTTTTTTTTTTCCCAAGTGTCTTCCTCCATCTCATCCTCCAACCACAGCCACTGGTAACTGTGTATGTGTGTGTGCGTGCGTGTACGTGCGTGTGTGCGTCAGTCAGTCACACCTGAATGTCTTTGTGTGTCCTAAGTGCTTGCAAATTTGTTATCTGTAGATCAAAACCTCAGAGTGTGTTTTTGTGTGTGACCCTTAAACCTCCTGCTATCTGTCTTAGCCCCAGAGGGTGATGGACCACACCACACACACACACACACACACACACACCACACACACACACACACACACACACACACACACACACACAAATGCAGTGGAGCCGTCACTTTACTGCTGATGCATACCATCTTTTGATATAGGAGCTGGCTACGAAGACTTCCTTTCTCACACACCGAGGTTACAAACACACACACACACTGAACTGGTCACATCCAGATGCATGCAGGTGTTTACCCATCACTCACTGCAGAGCTTGATTTGCCCCTGCAGGCGTGTGTAAGGAACACCGTCCAAGAACCATTCATCTTTTGATTGACGCTGTGATGTAAACACAAAGCGGCCCATTTAACCTCTGGTGTCAGAGTACACACAATCTCTGCCACAAAGTGCGAGAGTGCATCATGAGACAAAGACAGGAAGAAGCCTCATCCTGTCCTGGGGGTTTACCTCCGCTCAACATGCTTTACATGGACTATCCGCTAATTCTGAAAACGCTGCTAAGGCTGTGAATCCGATCCTCCTGCTCTCTGTGGTCACCTATACTATGTGTCAGTGTAGCCAAACTCCTGATTTAATTGTTCTCATTTTCATATTTTTCTATTTTTATCATTACACAACTGAACAAGTAACACGTTTTATGAGACTGAGACAATAAATAAAGCAGTAAAATAACAATTTGTGAATGAGAGCTCAGTTTTTTGGGTGTGATGAGCGACCAAAACTGAGAGGAAAAAATGTGTCTAGCTGCCTCAGCGTGGAAGTATTTATAGGCTCGAGTGTGATAGCACATAATTTAGGAAAAGCCTCAGCATCACTCTTCTCTCTCTTTTTTTTTTTCTCCTCCATGTCCCTGGTCAGATTGACCACTTGACCTCCTCTTTCACTCGGCACCCAAGTTTCTCTTCATATTCCCTTCATTTCTTTTCCCATCATCCCCTCTCTGCCTTTCTGTAGCTTCCATCTGTTCATGAACCTGCTCTCTTTCTCTCTCTATCTGTATCTCTATTTCTGACCCCCTCTTGCTCTCTTGCTCTCTCTCTCTCTCTCTCTCTCTCTCTCTCTCTCTCTCTCTCCGTCTGGCAGTCCAGACAGTAACAGACTTGTGGTTTTATTAATTCATAGTAAAGTTGGTTCAAGTCTGCGGGAGGATTTCAGACAGCTCAACTTTGCACTTCTTGGAGCAGCTTTAGTGTCACAAGACATTATGAGTGACCCACCTCCTCCTCCGCCTGCTCTCCTTCTCCTGTAAATTGTGTTTCCTCGTGTTTTTTTTATTTTTTGTCTCCGACAGTAACATCTGAAATGTCACTTTTGTCACACTATACTGAAGGTGCTGCTGGTCAAGTGAGTGGTCAAATGGTGAAGCCAACATGTTGTTTAAGGGACTGTAAAAGCTATTTCTGGAACATGAATGATGAATGATGAGGTTCAGATAAAGATGATTCTTTCTATTTCCTGACAGGTTTACTGGATGCCTCACCCGAGAAGCTGAATCAGAGACTCATACTGATTTTTGATTTTTTGATTTTTAAGATGCAGTTTCTCATCTCATTTTCATCCCCTTTGCTCTTTTCATTGTCCTGTTCTGTTCAGACACGAGGAGCTGCTGGTCCAGGGAGGTCTGTATGCGGCCATGTGGATGAAACAGCAGAAAACTCTCGACACACCAACAGAAACACAGAGCAACAATCAGACTCAAGAAACTTGAGTATGAATATTTTTTTGATCCAGTACCCACCACATACTCTTTTGTCATATCTGTTGTATCTGCAGCCCTGACTGAAGTAAAGTCCGGAGAAACTGAAACTCTGCAGCTGGTTATAAAATCACATTGACACTGGTGTCGTCATTCATACACTGAGGCTGAAACGCAGTAGGAAGTGTTAGCAACATAACAGAACCTTAACCCCACCTGTCCCTCCCAGAGCAGGATTTTCCATTAGAATTAATGATGCATCACTTCTATTACAATGTATTTAGTATTAGGCAGTCTCTAACTTTAGTTGCTTAACCATAATTAGCTAAGACACACACACACACACACACACACACACACACACACACACACACACACACACAGATGAGCAACATGGTCAGGTAGGATGAAGAACAAAGCAGCTATTACTTTCACTGACTCCAGGTGGGAGCATGAATATGCCTTTATCTGCAGGTTTAAACTGCTGCTGCTGTAACTTTCCTTTCCTATAGGTGGCGCAGGTTGACATGTGTAGAACTGGTGTGACAATATCCAAGTGCAATTTACAGCTAATGCCAAAGGACACGGATAATTGTGAAGCTGTAGGAAACATTAATGTTAGCCAGCTAACAACCGTATGGTAGAAATGCTGTAATGAACATTGGGAAGAATTTACTAAATGTCAAGGTGAAAGTTCCTCTGCAGCAGAAGCTGCTGGCAGTGACCAGACAGTCTGTGAAGATTTAACCCCAGTCATTAAAAACTGAGGCGATTATGTTACTGTGATTGTTTTGGTGAAAACATCCTGGATGGGCTGAAAGTGCCGGTGTCAGAGGTGACTGTTTAGAGTAAAACTATATCGGCAGCCTGAGGCCCAGAGAGAGAGAGAGAGAGAAAGAGAGAGAGAGAGAGAGACAGATGGAGAGAATGTTTCAGAGAGAACTGCATCTGGTTACAAATAAAAACCGGAAACAACAGCTGTGTCATGGCTTTTCTCTATAAAAGACACGGTGATACACAGCAGAATCCAGCTGTATCACAAGCCCCTTTCAGACATAGACTTGCATTTATTACATAAATGTGTTTTTAATTTTATGTAAGTTTTATGTTCAGATAACTTCTCTGTAAAGGTCGAGGCAGCAGTCTGACTAGTAACATTTCCAGAAGACTTGCAACCGCAGCAACACAAGTTCAGTGGCGACTCCTCTACCGTCATTATCCTTAAATCAACAATTATCAATATTTTTATTGCAAGGTAAATCTGTTATTACAGGTATTAAATTTTGACATTGACAGAAAAAGAAACTGGAGGTTGTGGACGTTTTGTTTTAAAACTTAATTAGAATTATCAGCTGACAAAAGCAGTGGGCTTACATTCAGTGTTCAGCCCCGACATCACGACCAATGGCGTAGCTCGTATGTTTAGTGGTTAAAACATTAAGTTTTAATAGAACATAAATAAAATCTGTCTTCACAGCTTTAGTTGCTGTGAATGAGTGTTATAATAGTTCCTGGCCCCTGTTTGTCAGCCAGAGCTCCCCACCTGCTGCACCACTGTAGCTTCCTCCTATCAGCCATTACCCAGCCCATTAGTCTGTGGGTATATATACTCACCGAGCACTTTATTAGGAACACCTGTACACCTGCTTATTCAATCAGCCAATCATGTGGCAGCAGTGCAATGAATAAAATCCTGCAGATACAAGTCATGAGCTTCAGTTGTTGTTCACATCATCTTCAGTGACCTGCCCCTGTCTCCAGAACAACGCCCCTGGGATGTACTAGAACAGGAGATTGGCAGTTTGAATGTGCAGCTGACAAATCTGCAGAAATGATGTGAAGCATCACGTCAACATGGAGCAGAATCTCAAAGGAGAGTTTCTCGTGGAATCCACGCCACAAAGAACTGAGGCTGTTTTGAGACCAAAGGGAGGAATTAGCCGGTATTGGTATGGTGCTCAGTGTGTGAGTGTATATGATCCCTGCAGCTGATCACAGAGTAATTCATATGGAGACAATGCAACTGAGCTTCCAGCTTTTTGTGTGTTTTCTCTCTCTTCCTTTGGACAGTTTTTGCTGTGAAGAAAATGCAAATAAAAACCTGTTGTAGTTGGATTTAAACATTTACTTTTAATTGAGATTCTAATGTAAAACAACTTCCTCTGAACATCACTAAGATAGAGTATAAATATCTCAACTCTTTGTTATGGCTAACAGCTCCAAAGCTTTACTGACTGGATGTTGTGAGCAGCCCACAGTAATATTCAGGTTTCTGAATAGATGCTTCTTGGTAGTTGTAGTTGTGAAACCCTGGAGCCAGTCCAGCTTTGCTGCTGTATCGCCTTTTAGAGTAGGGTTTACATCAAAGCGGTTGCTCAAGAATTCCAGTGCTAACTTGGCCCGTGTTGATTTTATCTTGGCAACAACTTGAACTCATCACCATCAGGACGGAGCTTAAGAAGTGGAAACCAGATGAATAAATCTCTTCACTGCTTTCTAAAAGTATTTTATTGACTAGATTTTTGTGATGCCGCATGCAACTAAAAACATTTCAGCTAAATTACATCTCATATTCTGTACAGATCATTACACAAACTGTGAATATGCACATGTCAACCTGTTGGACGCAGTTCTGGTCCAAAATGTCCCACACGTTTGGGAAAAGTTGTTCCTCTGATCAACCCCCCATCTTCATCTTGAATAAACGAATCTCTACTGTAAAATCAGTACAACAGCAAACATCTGTACGGAACACAGCTGGTGAGGGAGGGAGGGAGGGAGGGAGGGAGATGCACACTGGGCTGTGGTGTGTTTACTGTACTGTTACTGGGATGAAGAAAGACGGGAGGTAATGTACTCACAAGAATCACAAAGTACCAGCAAAAGACAGCACATACGTTGTTAGTGTAAGGGCGGGTTAATATTAGAACATGTGCATGTTTCATGTGATGGACCACACACACACACACACAAACACACACACAAACACACATATACACACACCCACTTGCAAGTTGTGCCTTTATTAAAATGCCATAGAGAGTGTGTGTAGCAGTGAGGGCAGTCTCAGTGCTTCATATCTTAATCATGATCACTGCCAACCAATCTCTCTGTCTCGGTGTGTGTGTCTCTCTGTCTCTCCCTCGTCCTCAGAATAAAACGTCCTCCACCTCTAAAGGTTAAAAATAAACCTCCTCACTTCCAGATTTTTAACTCCTGGGTGTTATTTTTATAGGTCGGCCATCATTCCTTTATGATAACATTTTATTCGTCAGATCTGGGATTTTGTGACTCTGCGGGGCAGCTATGATTAATTTAATGTAATCGCGTGTTCACAACCAAAAGAGCTCTTGATAGAAGTAATATTGAACTAATTGAGTATAACTGTGAATTTGTTAAAAACCTGATCTGGTTGTCACAGAACTCTGTTGATTGCCAAGTCGTATTCAGTGCAGGCTGTCCTCTCCAGTTACAATAACCTACAGTATATTTCCTTTATTTGGGTGTAAAACTTATTTGATTTGACACTGAAGACCACTGCCGGTCTCTCATCGAGTCAGTGTTGCTTTCATTTAAAGGATAAGGTTTGAAATATTCTGTTCTGTATGATTCTGAAATTACTCAGTAGGAAAATGATCAGGGGGTTGAATTGTACTGATTGATGGAATAACGCACTGTTGGCTTTGGTCTTTTCAATAAGAAAAAAACAGAATATATTTTGGAAATAATAATTCTGCTTGGTTAATATGATGCACTGAATAAACATGAGGCAAACTGATTTGAAAAGAGCAAGCAGTAGTCTGTGTGTCACCATATTCTCCCAACATACTCAATACTGAACTTCAAATCTCACTCTTGTCCTTGGAAGGAAGTTTGACAACTAAACAAAAATTTTCTTTTGTCGTCATTCATGTTTTCTTATAAGAAAAAATTCAAAATCCACACAACACATGGATGGAAACTCTGTCTCAGTGTTTTCGTCACTTCTGATGTCGTGTGACTAATTCATTCCAGTATTCAACTGTTTAAATGTGGTCAGAACAAGGGGAAAGAAAGAGCGGGACAGCCAAGAAGGAAAGACAACAAGGTGCAGAAAGATAAACAAAGGGGAAAAGTAAAATGATGGAGGGAGGAAGAAGTTGAGAAAAAGGTGTAAGTCGAGCAGAAAAAAGGAAAAAAAAAAGTGGGAGAGAGAAGGGAAAAATAAATGGGGGGGAAATGGAAAAGGATGGAGGCAGTTGAGGGAAATAAGAAATGCAAGTAAAGGAGGGAAGGAAAGGAGGAGACGAGAAGGAAACATGGTAGAGAAGAGGTTAGAGGAGGAGATCAAGAGAGGAATGGAGGAGAGGGAAGGAAGACAGAAATAAAGAAGAAATAACTGTCGTAAAGATTAAAATACAGGCGGATGATTGGCTCTGAAATGTTAAAGTGCCCAGGAGATGTGGCGTGTACACACACACACACACACTTACACACACACACACACACACTTACACACTGACCCGAGTGTAAGCTAGCAATTGTCTCCAAGAGTGGTTGTCCTCTTGCTGAACTCACAAACACACACACACACACACACACCCACACACACACTGTTCACATGGTGTTCAGGACACTCCCATTGGGATGAGCTGTCATCGCCATGGTTACAGTCTTGAGTTCAGAGTCAGGACACAAAGCACACACATCGGTGTCCACCAAGCACACTGGAGCTAAAGTCCTAAGTCAACACACACCGGCAAATATGCATGTGTGTGATGCAAATGTTTGTGTATGTTGTGTGTGTGTGTGTGTGTGTGTGTGTGTGTGTGTGTGTGTGTGTCTGTGTGTCCATAATTAATTTGTTTCCCACTCAGTCGCTCTCTCTCTCCCGCTCAGTGTCAGTGTCTCTCTCTCAGTTGCTCCTCCTGTGTTTCTGGTGCCACAGCGCGGTCGGCAGGTTCTGGCAGCCCTGGTACTCTCGCCGCATCTCTCCATCGGTCAGAGGTGGCGTGGCGTTGCAGGGAGCGCCCGCCAGCGTCACGTTTAAAAGGCCGGCCCACGGCTCCAGGAGGCGAGATATCCCTGCACCCTGATAACATCATTGGTGGAAGAGGAAATTAGAAGATCATTTAGAAGATTAAAGGGGGCAAAGGGGGAAAAGTGATAAATTACCTTCCCCAGGTGGTCCAGCAGGCAGACTGCAGGGCTGATGAGGGACCAGCTGCTGTCCTCCGAGCCCGGGTTCAACCTCTGGTTCTGGTGGTTGTGGGTCTGCCGGGGTTGGCTTTGGATCAGCACCACGTTGAGGTGTTTCTGGGACCCTCGCAGCCTCTTGGACAGAACACCGCTGTAGCTCTGATCCACAAACAGCAAAACACGAGTCGCCCTGCAGCCGGCGAGGTCGGCCAGCAGCTCGTTCACCGAGTACCGCTCCTTCAGATCAGCCTGGGAAGAGAAAGGGAGGAAGAAGGGACCAAGTGTCAAAAAGATACAAGTATATATATTATATATATATTTTTTTAGAGGTGAGAATACACAAACTAAAGAGATACACCTTCATCTGGTGAATCGTCTGAGTTGGAATAATGGGATATATTTCTCTGGTCTTCCTGTTCCACCAGCCTTAGCATACATCTGGTTAGCGCAATAGCTAACATGTTAGCAGTAGCACACACAGTCAATATGCACTCTCAAAACTAATTGCTCTGGATGAGGTTAACATCATGTAACATTGACCTTCACCAAAAGAGGAGAACTGTGATATTTGAATACTGTGCGTTCAAGGCACATTTGATGGAGCTGACAGCTGAAGAACGAAGGTAAAACAATGAGTAGTGGAGCTAACGTATCAACAGAGTAACAAAAAAACAAAACGATAAAATCCTGATTACGACCACGACCTGCTGGACTCAGTCTGACTGGCTGATTGGCGTAATGATCGACTTTAAAGATGAGCTCATATCCTCATGTTCAGAAACTTGTATGACAGAAATACTGTTGTCTGGGTGGTCCTTCTGTGTGTGTGTGTGTGTGTGTGTGTGTGTGTGTGTGTGTGTGTGTGTGTGTGTGTGTGTGTGTGTGTGTGTGTGTGTGTGTGTGTGTGTGTGTGTGTGTGTGTGTGTGTGTGTGTGTGTTCAATGGAACCATCTTATCAGTCTGATAATGGCTTCCATGTGTGTCCAATCATTTTCCGCTGTGATCTGCTCTGAAGACACCAGTCTGTTGTTTAAAGTGTGTACACGTCTGTATCTGGGGAACTTTACACCCACTGATTACCCACAAACCCATTCGTCCTCGGTGCCTGATTCACTGTGTACTGTGTGAGAGTCTCTCTTACAATGCCGTTGAGGTTGGCGTCCCACAGCAGCATGGTGCCGTCGTTGCGTGTTGGCGAGTTCAGGTAGAGAACCAACGTGTCGGCGCAGTGCTGCTTCCTGCAGACGTACGACACGTGGTTTCGGATCACCGCTTTCTCCGTTGCCGAGTACACACCCTCTATGTCGTCTGTTGGGTGGAGATGATGAAGATTGTCAGATTAAATCATTGGTGGAGTTCTTTTTGTTGTTTTTTTTCCCTCCAACAACAGAGAAAAACCAGCTCACAGCCGGTTCTTCTTTATCTACTTGCAAAGTAAATCATATTTCTAAAAACGTAGCAGCTTTAATAAAGTGGTCTGTCTTTATGGATGTTTTTGTGGCGAGCTGCAAATTAACAGAAAAAGTCTCATAAGGTTTTTGGTGCAAAATATGTTGTATGTGGCCGTGGAAAGAACTGAAGTAACTCACTACATTTCAGAAGGAAATATTGTAGTTTTTACTCCACTACTTCTGTTTAGCTATTCTGAAGTGTGTACTTTTACTTGCCATGTTGACCTGAGATAGCAATGAGATTTTTTGCTTAAATTTGGTCAAAGAGAGAAAACACCGTCTCACCAGGAAGTTGTCCACTGCTGGCAAAGAAGGTCTTGATGTGATCTTTATGAAAACCGTTGTTCCGCAGCATTCTGTAGAACCTCTGAAGGTTCTGAACATGACGCTGGAACGTCATCTGCTGCTGCCAGCCACCTACACACACACACACACACACACACACACACACACACACACATACAATAGTGAAATTCTGGTAGGTTTAGATACAAAACCAATTTTGTTATAATAGTTAGAGTCCACCCCAACATGTGCCAGACTTTAAGCTCCATAACATCAGCTGACTTCCTCCTTTACTCCCATCATACTTACTATGGCCACTACAGGGCTTCGTCACTTGAACATAAGCATCGTCTTCTCTCCAATTTGAGCCCTCTGCATTAAATCTCATCTGTCCGTTGATTTTTTTCTTTTTTAATGCAACAGTACAGATCACCTCAGCCTTTCTGCACATTACTGGCACTTGGAGATACAGGTGAGAGCAATTCATTTATGCAGTTATTAAGTTATAGACACAGTGTCCTACCTGAGATGAGCACAGCGTGGTCACAGGTCTGGTAGAGTCGGCAGGACAGGTGGGTGGCCAGCGGCTGCTGGTGGCAGCGTCTGGTGTTTTTATTCAGCTCACAGCTGGAGACGGGTAAACTAGGAGAGCCCATGGGCAGAGGCTGAGGACACCTCGCAAACTCTGCATGGTCTGTTGGAGGCAGGGCCATGGAAGATTTCAGAGATGAAGAAGTGTCAGCATCACAGAAAGCGCTCAGGTGCTTGTCTTGGAAACGACTTCTAAATAAAGTGGAGCTTGAGCGCTGAAACCTGCTTACTCAGCAGACGGTGGGTTTAAATGGGACACAATCAAAAGTTAAGGAATACTTAATCTCTTCATACTTGCAGCGTGCCAAAGGCTGGTTTGTGGGTTTATCCCGAGGATTGTTTATGTTTGCCATAACAGCAAAAATAACATTTTCCCAGAAGTTTTTCTCATGACGCCCAGGTTGCTGGCAGAGGCTGCAGGAGTGGGTGGTCTTGGCAGAACATTAGATTGAGTCTACATCTCACTCACAAAGTCTCCTACTGGGAGAAGTGAAACCACACAACCCATAAAACTCAGGTGGATTTGAACAATCCCAAGACTATTTGACATCAGATTATTTAACTTTTTTTCTGCGCCCAACCAAAATCAACTTTCAGAGACATGGATGAGATGGATACTCTGAAACATGCAGGATGAAAACTGATGTCTTTGTTTTATTCCCTGACTTTTCATCAAGCGCAACCACTGACATTTTCGGTCTTGAAAGTGTGAAATGTCTTTACTGCTGGATCGATTGGCATGAAATTTAGCAAAGATTTTCAAGCCACCTAGAGGGTGAATCTTATTGACTTTGGTGATGCATTGATGTTTTATCTAGCGCCATTTATAGGTCAATATATTTTAATTTGTCTAGTATTTTGTTTTATATGTATGTTATATATGTTTTATTTTGTTTTAGATTAAACGTATACTTGCAAAACTTATGATATTTTATCAGCCAGTGCTGTACTTCAGTGTTTAGTGGTAATTAACAAATGTCTGCATGCATAGACTAAGATGGTTAGCATGCTAATGGTAGCATTTAGCTAAAAGTATGAGTACAGCCTCACAGAGCCACTAGCATGCCAGGTGAAACTTTATTCGGTGGTGCGTACAAGGATCTATCTTCCATTAATCAAGAATTCATGTTTGTGGATGAATTTAGTCAATTTAGAGACTCAGGATATGTTTAGCCTAGCTTAGCACAAATACAGAAAGAAGGGGGAAATTGCTAGCCACCATCAAAAGACTAAAAAAAAAAAAAAATACAAGATATCAAAATGCACCTTCCCACTACTTAATGTTTATCAGTCAAAAGTATGTTGTTGGGTTGCTGTTGGGTTTTGTTCAGACAGGCTGAGACCCAGTAAACGTAGCGAGTTGAGACTCACCCACACATCGGAGTCTCTGTGTTCGGTTGCTGTCTTCGACTCCCACCACCAGTGGCAGGAAGTGGACTTCACAGAGCCCCCCGATGGCCCGCTCCACCAGACGGCTAGCACCGCTGGTGGTAATGGTGCCTCCACGCAGCGCCCCACCTGCCAGCCGACTATGCCCATTACCCATGAGCCTCTCTGGCCCGGCTTGCCGACGCTTCAGCTGGTTCTGACAACGACCCTTTAAAGCCAGAGTCAAACACTCGTCACCTGAAGACGCAGAGAGCAACAGCAGTTTAACTTCCTGCAGTTTAACTTCCTGTAGTGCAGAATAAGATCAGTGGTCGACCACTGAACCTGGACAATCCTGAAAAGGTAAAAATGTCATTGTGCAGGTGTAATGTCATCAGACTTATGTTTTACAGGTGTATGCATGTAGATGACTACTTGCACTCCTGCACTTTATCTTTTTATATTGAAACGTTTCATTATATTTCTTTATTTATATTCTTTAAATATTTGCATATATCTTTCATGTCCTTGTTTATTCATTGTTGCCGTCCATTGCCATCAGTGTGTTGCTGTGACCTCTGCAAACCAAATGTCTTTTGGAAAGACTGAAGTTAATCATTTTAGTTTACAGTATCCTGTGCTTATATCCCTAAGTAAAGATGAAGAACCCGGGGTCAGGTAATATTCCCAGCACAGGGGGGGGGGCCTGATGGATGTGGAAACTAAAGTTTTGGGAGAGATTAGGAGCCTCAGATCATTTTATAACCTGAATAAACTGCAGCTCCACCATCCTGTGGAAACATCTATCATTTATCCTCTTCCCTTCCTGAGCTTCCAGTTGACCTCCTCACATTTACTCCTCTCTTCTTGTCTTCTCCTCCTCTGTGTACCAAACCTCCCCTTTGCCTCCTCCTCCTTCCACTCTCTCTTTCTCCTTGTGCTCTCCAGGTTAAATGAGGTCTAAAGAAAGTTTCTCTCTAAAAGACGCTGGTTAAACTCCATCTGCAGGAACCCAGCAGGGGGCACAGTGCTCTGTGTGTGTGTCTGTATGAATAATTGACAGGTGTGTGTTCGTGTAACACAAGGCCAAATTCACCTCAACATCTGGCCCTAACCTCTCTCACAGCGGGAGGTGAATAACTTGCACTTTAACACGCATTGCTTTTCCAGAACCTGTGAGGACCTTTGCAGAATACACTTACTTCCTGTCCCCTTAGACCATTTCTACATGAGTAAAGCACTTTGGAAACACTTTATTCACAGTGAGGCTGCCACCACCAAAAGTGGAGCTTTTTGGGGTTTTTTTTGTTTTGTTTTGTTTTTTTTTAGAAATGCTGATGTTTCATGGTTAACCCTCTCACAAATGAAATTTCTACTATGAATGCTGCTTCTACTAAATTTAACTTTATTTAATTGAGCAGTCTCTTTGAAACTGAGATGTCTTTTTCAAGAGAAACCTGAGAAGAACAAACATTAATAGTCAGACAACCAGCGACGGAAACAACATACTGCATATGAGGCCAGACAACCAGCAATCAAGTGACAGATACGGTCAATAAAAATGTTTACGAATAATAAAAACTTCAGATAACTAAGCCTTAAAATCTTGATGGGGACTGAAAGAATCTGGTTTGAAGGTAACTTGCAGTTTATTCCATTTGAAAGGACCTGAAACTTTTCATAATATGAATGTTGAATACAGATTTAGGAGAATGATTATTACTAGGTACAATGTAAATAGAAATGGACCAAGAAAGGATCCCTGTGGCACACCGTTAGTCATTATTATTATGACTACTTTTGCAGCTGTCTTGCTTTACCACCACTACTATAACAATATCACAACTACTGCTATTACTAGGTTTTTATTATTACTACTGCTAGTGCTATAAGTTTAAAGCTTCATCACGCCAAAAAAAACAGCCCTTTTTTCAGTTATGATTAGCTGACAAATGTTTCTGTTGTATTCTATAAGGATTAATTTAGTCCGAATTTAAATATCCCAAAAAACCTAATGATGAGACATTTAACAGTCGAATACACCTGCAGGTAATGACTAATTTAAACAACCATGAGTTAAAAATACATGCAAAGAAAGACTGAGTGTCCGCTGACTCACCCAGGTAGTAACCATCCAGGTGGGAGCATCTCTTCTTCGTCACGTTCACGTCGACGTAGAAAAGGACCACCGGATGTCCAAAGTTTTCCCCGGGGCTCGGATCCAGCACCAGCACGGCATCATGGGCCGTGGAGCCGGGAAAAGGCTGCTGGTGTCTGTGGGGACCCTCCCCTCCATTCAGCACCTGGCTGACGCCGAAACCTGCCCGCGGTTTGGAGCTCACCACCCCACCTGAGTCCGGCAGGATGGCCAGAACCTTGTCTGAGGTACCTGAAGGGGTTTACAAGTAGTAAACCAGGTTAATGCTACATTTAACAGATATTAGAATATAAGAGAAAATGTGTCTCTTGCATAGATGACTAAATTTATTAGGTAAAATGACATCTGACATTACCTCAACACACTTTAAAAGTACCAGAAAGAAGTAGAAGTCAAGAGTGCTACTGAATATAAACACCATAAAGGGCAATAAAGACAGCGCCTGCTGTTCATAGACACAACAGACAGACTACTTCTATTTTTCATCTATTTAAAATAACTTCAGTTCATATTTATAGACTATCTAATAATTTAATACATGTACAGAATGTAATATTTTGGATTTTGAAGACATCTTGACGTTTTTGACTCATATTTTTGTTAATTACATTAATATTAATTCTAATATTCAAACTAATCCACATAGATCTAATCTGTTCATCCAGAAAACAACAGTTTTGAAGATTTTATATAATTTGGTCAAATCTATAACATTTGATCAATGTAATTCTCAGTTTGATATGAGACAACAACACAAATTTATTAAATAAGTTTCAAACAGACTTTCACTTTTTTTTCATGCAGAATTTACACCTATTAATCAGGATGGTCTCATTCTTTAGACTGATATTTATATTAAGATATATTGATTCTGCCCTCTTCATTCCTTCATTATAAACATGATTTTAGTGTATTTCCTCTATCTGGATGAACATTTAAACATCATCTTGGAAAAAGTTTGACTTCAGTGGACACGCATACAAATACATTATTGACAGGTTCTTTCCACAGAATAAGGATAAATTTAAAAAATACTCCAGTGACATGTGACCTTTGCCCTCCCTACCTGCAGCAGTGCGAGGCTCCGACACGTAAACGGCCACGGCGGATAGCGGCAGGTGGGCGAGCTGCCTGCACTCGGCCTCAGAGAGGGAGGACATGCGGAGGCACCGGTCCAGCTGGTCCCACTGCAGCGACTGGAGGCCTGAGCGCACCCAGCGCTCCAGCCGGCCCGGGGACATGCTGCCCGCGGAGGCCGCCACCAAAATGTGGAGGACGAGGATGGAGAGAGGAGCTGCGAGAAGCACCAGGAGCCTCATCGTCACACCTGCGTTCTACTTGATCCTTACTTCTGGGTTTTGGTTTCAATTGTTTTCTCTATTTCAGGATTTTTCTATCTATTCTCTTTACTCTTGCTTTTCCTCTTGGTTCATCCTTTTTCTACCTTTTTGCCCCTTTTTCCAGTTGATTAGTCCTTTTCTTCTCTGTATCTGCTTTTTTCCTCTTTTCTTTCCAGATATTTGTCTTTTCGTCTTTACGTTTATCCCTCTGTGTCCTTTTTATTCCTTGATTTGACTCCTCACTCCGTCATTTCTGTGGTTTCCTTTGACTTTTCTTTGCAGGTACTTCGGTACGTCTTTACCAAACTGCAAATTCAGGTGGTTTCACTTGTTTTCTTTCCTTCTCTTTCAGAATAATTTATTAAAATATCCCAAAACTAAAAAACAGACTCTTTTCCTAGATTTTTTTCTTCTGTATTCCCCCTTTACTTATCGCTCTTCCTCCTTTATCCAGACTTGAGAGAGTGAAGTTCACACAAATGTTGGTCTACAACATCTTTGTTGATTAATACAGTGACAGCTTTCTGCTTTATTTCACCTTTTGTCTTCCTTCCTGTTACTCTGTCTTTATTTTCACCTTTAAATCTCCTCCTTGTCTTTGCATCTGAGTGGATGCAGTAGATCCCAACATCCTCTTTGGGTTGATCTTACAATGAAAGTTTTCCTTCTTTTCTTGCTTCACTTTTTCTTCTTTATTCCTCTTTTCCTCTAGATTTCAGAAGGGGCAATATATCCAAGTTGTTTTGGTTGTTCTTGTCTTTTGTAGACAGACTGACTTTTCCTCCCCCTTCTCTTCTTCTTCTTCTTTATTCCTCTGTCTCTCAGGGGAATGATTTATTCTGCCGAGCTGGAGCAGCTTCAGGCTTCAGGCTCTGCGCTGGTCTGGAAGGTGATAGATCATCCAGAAGTAAGAAGGTTTAGTCCTGATGAAGGAGACTCAGAGGACAGGTCCTGCTTCTTGTTGTGGGACCATCAGTCAGTCCAGTCCTGCAGACTCTTGACTCTCAGTGACACTTGAGACTGGATCATCCACGGCTCTGAGGACAGACGCACTCCTGCTGCTCAACCCGCTCACTGCTCAGCTTCAGTCTGCTCGCTCTCTCTCCTGGTCTCTTTATCTGTCTGACTCTCTCTCTCTCTCTCTCTCTCTCTCAAACACAAACACACACACACACACACACACACACACACACACACTTACTTCTCTCTCTCTTCCTCTTTCTGAAAGCTCTGACATGCCAGAGGGAAAGGAGGGAGGATATGAAGGGAGAAGACTCCAGGAAGGAGGAGAGGACGAGTGGAAGAATGGATGAGGAAAGAGAAGGAGCGAGGAGGGGAAAGGTATGAGGAAAGGAACTAGGAAGGGAAAGGGAGAGAAAGGTAGAAAAAGAGGGGACAGGATGAAAGAGAGGAAATGAGAGAGAAAGGATAGAAAAGTAGGAAGAAGTGAAAAGAAAGGAAGTTGAGGAGGAGAAGACATGTGAAAGAAACAACTGAATGAGAGAGAAAAGGATTGGAAACTGAAAAGAGGTGAGAAAAGGAGGAAAAGAAAGGAACAGAGGAAGGAAAGGGAAAAGAGAAGGAAGTGAAAAGAGGGAAAGGAAACGGAGGAAGAGAGATAGTGAAAGAGGAAAGTAGGATAAGAAATGTGAAAAGGGGAGAAAGCAATGAAGGGAAGGAGAGAGGACATAATAGGAAATTGAGGAAGTGACAAAAATATGGAAGAGAGGAGAAGGAGAGGGAAAAGAAAAAGACAGGAAAGAGGAAAGTTAACAGGGAGATGGAGAGAAGACGAGGGAGGAGATGGAGGAGAAGAAAAGAGCTGGACTGGCAGGAAAGAGGAAAGTAGGAGGGTTGGGGAGGAAAAGTGAAGAGGAGGGAAAGGATGACGGAAAAAAGGGAAGGAAACTGAGGAAGTAAGAAAAAGAGGGAAGAGAGGAGAAGAAAACGGGACATGAGGTGAAGAAAAGGAGGAAAACCATCGGAGCAGGAGAGGAGAAGAGGAAGGACAGGAGCAAAGGCAGGTGGAAGACAGGGGTTTGTCTTTCAGTCTCTCCTCCGGTGAGCCCTCTAGTGATGGAACGAGTGATGTACAAGCTTCTCCGCAGAGACATGAAGGCGAAGCACCGAACGAAGCTGAAACCCAGAGACCATCGCCACCAATAAAATAAAGTGTTGTCATAACAGATTTCATCAGTTTGAGTGGATAAAAGCACTTAGGTCGCTGAAAGTTTTGTTTATGGTTCAAGCTGGGCTGAATAAGTGAAGACAAATAAAGTGCTTTGAAAAGACTGAGCCTGAGAGTCAACAGCACTGACATTATATGAACTCATGTCTGACCTTTATTGAACTGTTTTTATTTATTTTTTGTGCCTCAGAGTAGATGTGAAGCTGCTATAATACACCTGCAGTGTCCCGTGCAACCTCTCACTGTGGTGGATTGTGGGATACACACTGCAAGAAAGTATTATAAAGCAAAGCAGAGACAAGTTTTTTTTTTCTCTTTCTTTTGTTTTCTTTGTTTCCTATGTTATGTCTAGTTATTTAATCAAATATATTAACAAAAATACAAATACAAGCATTTTACTGTAAGGAAACTTGTTAGATGTTGCACTGGTGGAAGAAGAATCCCTACCCTTTATTTTCAATAACAATGTAAAAATAATCATGTTAAATCTATTTAAGTAAAAGTACAGAAGTATCAACAGCTAAATGTACTTAAAGTATTAAAATCCAGTAATTGTTTAGCAGTAAATCTGCCCCTGTGACTGATACATTATAATAAAAGACATTATTGTTACTAATGCATCAATGTGTAAGCAGAATTTTACTGTTGTAGATGCTCAAGGTGGAGCTAGTTTTAACTACTTTAGGATAATTACAGTTTGGTAGTTTAGTCCAGTGGTTTCTAACCTAGGAGTCACAATTCATAGACATCTGGAATGTGATAACGAACCACGACTACACAGGGATCACAAGCCAAAAAGGTTGGGAATTACTTGTTTCATCTTTATAAATGTGTTGTATTTTATAAATTCATCATCATTTTTTTTATGTAAGATATTAAACTGAAAAGTAACAAATAACTTAAGCTGTCAAATCAATGTAGTGGAGTAAAAAGTACAATATTTTCCTCTAAAATGTAGAGATCTAGAATTATAAAGTAACATAAATTGGAAATATTCAAGTAAAGTATAAGTGCCTCAAAGTTGTACAGTACAGTAGTACAGTACTTGAGTAAACTATTTAGACAATTTTCACCAATGGCTGTATTAGAAATAAATAAATAAATGGATCAATAAAAAAGAAAACACAATAAAATAATATTCAATACTTCTGAGTGTTGGTGCAGTGACTGCTGTTCACCACTGGGGGGAGCTCTGACTCCGAGGCGCAACCTGAAGCGTGCCGGAACATCGGCCCCAATAGACGATCTTCGGCCATGATGTGTCACTCGGACTTTTCAGCTAGCAACTACTGCAATGCAAGAAACTCGAATGTGTAGCTGTTCGTAAACGCAACGAAACAACATGTTCGGGACATTGCAGGATACAAAGCGGGTATGTATATATTTTTTTATAAACTGATAGCAAGGTCGTTTTTTTATTGTTGACACTCGTGGTCGAACTGGCGGTCACTGAAACACCCGGTGACAGTCGGTGTTGTGCTGGTCGTTGTTGCTAAGCTAACGCTATCTGGACGGTAAACAGAAACGCATACATGCTAGCCGAAGGTATTTGCCAATTAACTGTGATTGTAAATGTGCGTGCGCTGTTTGTAAGAATACGATGGCCTTAAAGTCAGTTTTGGCTTGAGTTGTAGGTATTATTATAGATACTTCCAACAGACTTGTTAGTTAGTTAGTTAGTTAGTTAGTTAGCTAGCTAGCCAACGTTAAGCTAAGGCGGCATGTGGTGGAAACACACACGTGAAACTAGCTCCGGTCCATGCTGAGACGTTGACAGCAGCGAAAAGGAAAAAAAAACCGCAATTGAAGAAAAATGGCAAACTACTGGCAACGTTTGTTTATACATGTTTTGCTTTAGTTATACAGCCGAGCTAACTCACCTCATATAGTCAAATGTAAACAACAACAAATACTTAATAGCTATTGTTGAAAAGAGACATTAAAAATTAAATGAAATGCTCATACCAAGCCATTTCCCCCTCAAACAATAATTTATAATAATTAGTTGTTTTGTAACATCTGGTGAAAGGCTACCAAGTTATTTCCAGCTGTTCTGTGTGACTTATACTCAATGGTTTGGTTTACTGCTGTGATAGTTTATCACTCATCAAGAGACAGACTTGATTCCCTCATACTGATTGTGTTTCTCTTCTTGTGTAGTTTCAGTGGTGAAAGCTGGCAGTTCATTGCCTCCTTGGAAGCAACTGAGGATGAGAAAGAGTACTCGGTGTACTCTGCTGTCTCCTCCAAGGCGAGGTGTCTTCGTGTGAGCCAAGTATGCAGTGTCATGCATGAGACTCAGATTTCATCCACAAAGTAGTTAAGAAGAAGCTGCTTCTGAACGAGTCTGCATCAGCTAATAACATCAAGACTTCCTGACCCAGCCTCGGCTTTGCACCAAGCTCTTGAGTGTGACTGTTAGTTAGAGTGGGAACCACTTGCCTCAGGAAAAAAAACAAAACAAATGTGCCTGCCTAACTGAAGACCAAGAGCTGACGGTGTCCTGCTCACCTGCTGCACAGGTGGAAGGTCAAAGTGTTGTACTGCTGTCACTCTGCAGTGGCAGTTATGAGTGCTGTTGGTCAGGATTTATTAAGAACTTGTAGTCCATCTACAGCGACCAACAGAAAATTTACAACTCTACTCAGCTGGAGCTGACATTTCAAAAGTAATTCCAAGTGAGGAAGCACTCACTGAGGGGGGGGGGCCTCCATCTCAGGCTCATTGGGCATCATCTCGACTCTTACTTCCTATCCTGCCTATCAAAGTCCACCCAAGACCCTTGACCTCTAAAGTCAGCCCTTCAGAAATAACCACATCTTTGTTAGGCAGTGCCATGCCCACCAACCAGTCCTCCCCCTGGGGTGGGGGGAAGCTACGGGCTTGCTCTAATGCTGACGGTCCTGCCACTACAACACCTGTCAGTACACACGCCAAGACAGCTGCGGCCACTAAGGTGCCTTTTAGTCAGACTTCCCTAGAGTTATCCAGGAGAAAGGACCAAGCCAAATCTCTCTCCTCTGCTGTTGCCTCCTCTGCCTCCCCGTGGAGGCAGACAACAGTCGCCCCCTCTGGGGCTTCTGTATGGGACAATGGGGACGGACGTAAAACCAACAACCAGAGCCAATTCACCGCTGTGCCAGATCGGTCTCCAACCCTGCCACAACAGCTTAATGTGATTCAAATCCCAAACCAGGTACTGGCAACAGGACTGAAGCAGGCTGGCAGCAGCCTCACAGAGACCAATGCCCCTTCCTCCATCCCCAAGAAAGAATGTCATGCTGGGTTTAATGGTCTGCTGATGGGTAACATGCAGAACTGGACGTCGCTCCAAACCTCTCAGCCTGAAAACGGTTTAGCAATGGGCAGACGTCTGGATGCCACAGGTGATGCACCGCTGGGATTGGAGCCTCTTTTGTCTGTTTGTCATCAAGAGCTGTTTGTCAGAGGACAGTCCACCCTGCAGCAAACTAACAAGTCGATGGTGAGTACTAGTATCAGACCATATATTGTTATCAGAGTGTTTCCATTCCTAAATATTGGTATAAGTATGAGCCTCAAAAATCCAATATTGGTTGGGTAATAGTTTCATATAAAATGTATTGAAATGTTTTTGTGAACTCAACTGAATATTAAAATTTCTGTCAGTAAATCATAGTTAGTATTTTTAATTATTACACAAACCCCTGCTGATAAACTCTGATGCTGATACTTTCATTTTAGATAGATAGATATTTTATTTATCCCCTAGGGGAAATTCATGTTATCATTTTAATATCAGTACTTAAAACTGTGCTGTCTGTGTCGTATGGCAATACCAGGCAATTACTGCTTGTGTTGCAGTTTATATTACGCTTAGGATGATATTAGATAATCTTGAATATTGCAATATTTCCCACCATATTTGGGCTGGAATGTATGGAGATATTAAATTTTGTATATCGCCCAAGCCTAGTTTAGATTATGTAAGCTTGATGAGAGTCCACTTCCTGCCTCCTCCTCCACATCTGACCTTTCCTTGTTTTGTCCTCCCAGCTTGAGGCCGCAGACTGTCCCTCTTTGCCGTCAGTGCCTCCTCCATGCCTTACTCTCTGTGAACATCGGGGGGCAGCATTGGGAAAGGATGCCTCCGGCCTCGACAGCACAAAAGCAGAAATAAGAAGCACAGCGAGAGAAACGACTGCAAGGAGGTGCCATTCAGCTAAACCAGCAACAAAATGCAGTCAGACACAAAACAGTTGCACAATAATAAGTGATTTAAACAGTCTATTGCAAGTAAGAGGTGGTCCTCCTGCAGTTTTGGCAGCAACTACAAACAGCAAGCCACAAACAATGACATCACTAGACGTAAACAAGCAAGTCCCAGAAAGTCAAAATCCACCAGGAAGCACCCTGTCCACATGTAGAAGAACTGGTCCTCCAGAGGTCAGTCCCTTTCCAAATGGCCCCATGCCAACTGTGCTCAGTGCCAGTGTCAGTGCCAGTCAAGAGCAGCAGCCCACACCGTCGGATATCATCCCAGGTAATCAGAAATATTGGTTTACTTAATATGCTCTGTAGCTGTCGGAGGAAAACCTAGAGCGAGAGAAAAGTAGATTAGGTGGTCATTGAATCTGCAGAACCTCCAGACAATTCCTGAATAAGGTGGTACAGTATTCATGAGCTGATAATACAGCTCGTGTAGTGATACTGTTAGTTCAGTGTTTGATCAGAGGAGTGATAATGTTAATAAAGGAGCATCCAAGGCAACGCGTTATCTCAGAGAAATCATCTCGCTGTAGCTCTTGAGAGGATGGTACTTTGTTGATCATAAATATTTTAGCGTTAGCCGCTATAAACACAATACAGCAACAGTTTCACTTGGTCAGAAGCTTTTTGTTACAAGAGCAACAGATCTAAAAGATAAGGCCAACATGTGAGCTTGAGAGAAGGCTGCAAATTATGCTGTTAGGTGTGTAATTCCATCTGTGCCGCGCGTCCAGGCCTGCTCCTTTTGAGCCTCTATCAGCTGACATGAAAAATGTATTGTAATGTGTGGTCACACTGAGGAAAAGGTGTGTGGTTAAGGTACAAAAACACGGAAATATTGGTAGAAAATCAGAACAAACAGTCATAAAGTGGAAATCATGGACTTAGTCATCACATATATGACACGTGTAGTTAGCTCGAAACCAGAAATGGTCAGAAACTGTGTTGGATGTATGACTGTTCTTCCTCTATCGTAGATGTGGCCCCCTGTCCTGCGGGAACCCTGGTGGGTTCTGTGACCACTCAGATCTCCGCTATCCACCTGACCAAGCAGGGGCAGCCTGCCTCCATGTCATCTTCATCCTCGTCCCCATCTTCTTCCTCACCCTTGCCGACAGAGGAGTGTGCGGTTGGCGAGACTCAGCTGTCCGGGTGAGGAACGGCTGATCGCTGCTCAGTCAGTAGTTGCAGTTCTGTTTTGCCGCCCCCCGTTCATGTTCTCAATCTGACCGTGTCGACGCGTGTTTATTGTTTCCCAGCCGGGAGTGTGTCATGCAGGTGGATGGAGGTGAGGAAGAGCTGCCCGATGAGCTGGAAAACGCCTGTAGTGACGACGGTAAGATGTTAAAACAAACGCAAACACTCGGAGTGCTTCATCACACAATCACAATCAACTCTGTCAATGGAATAAACAATCCGTTTTGTTTTGTTTTGTTTTTCTGTCGTCTTCAGATGATTCAGACTGTTCATCCAGCAATGGCGCTTCATCTACAGCATCCTTCGCTCTCCTCTCTGGGTGAGACTAGATTATCATTAGATTATTAGGGACCACAGGGCGGTCCCATAACAGAGCATATCCGACAGTTTTCTTCTGAACACTCGTCTGTTTTTGTGTCTCACAGAGCAGGTAGATTTCTATTCTACAGGTGTGTGAATCCACACGAACTCTGAGTCTCTGTTATTAAACGCTCAGTCCTTTTTAAACACCACGTGCAGCTGTAAATCATATCAATATTCTACTTTCAATAAGTATCTTTCAAGCCCTCCTGTCGTTTCACTATGTCCATATGAATCCCTGGTGGCCTGATTAAATAGATTTTAAAAAACAGTGTTAATTTTCTTCCTGTACTTCATTAAACTGACCAATAGATTTAAAGCCCATTTATGAGCCTGAAAAGACAATTTTAGTTTGTTTTTTTTCCTCAGCTTCAGCAACTTGCCTTTCTTTGACTGCCTCACGTCGAAGCGCGGTCTCTAATTGGTCTCCGAAAGTGGCGTAAAATATACATCCGTCAAATCCTGTGGACTCTCCCTGCCTCTCTTTCATTCTCTCTCACCGCATTGTTAAAAGGGGCTGAAAGCAGCAGAGCGTGGTGGAAAGGTCTGCTGCATTGTGTGCCACATTGTTCTCCACTGTGATGGCCTCAACAGTAGAACTCCCTACCAAAGACTCGGAGCTGATTCTCCGCTAAAAACAGCCTGGATAGGGACCGCTATTGTCGCTTTTTATGGTTTTTTGTTTTTACCCCCTAACCTGCTGATTTGTTTATGTGTTCATTTACATACATACCTCCGCCTCCCCCACCCTTTCCTGAAACCTGTAGCTCCCCGTACGTATAGTGTCGTGGTGCTATAGTGGCCTGGTCCAGCTGTAAGTCTATATCTGTCGGCGGTGGAAGGATTTTATTTGAGAGAAAAGATCTGGAAGAGGACACCATCATCCCGTTCGTTCGTCCTTTTAGCCGTCTCTCCTTCCTTCCTATATGACTGTCATGTGAGTGTTTTTATTTATATTTTTTGGATTTGTGTAACTTTGTGTTCCTCAGATGTTACTGTGTCGATTAGCTGCATAAAAGTACATGTGACTCATACGACCGGCTCTCCTCTTCCTACAAGCAAAGGTGTAATCTCGTTGTGAACTTCTTGGCTTTCCAGATCGGTTCCTTACATGTCGGTGTTAAGGTCGTCGTTTGTCTCGGCTCCTGTGCTCCCTGTGCGATGTGTCTAACCCCCGAACTCACACAGGCATCGCGTTACTAGGACATAGTGCAAACGACTTGTGTTACAAACCCGGATGTCGGCTTCTGTTATTTAGAAGTCAGGGAGCGTAACTCAAGATGCATTACTTTTTAATCTTGTTGTGAGACTTCAGTTCGCTTGTTTAATAGTAACAAGCTGAGAGGAGAGGAACAGGGAAGTCCTCACCTCTGAACTTACAACGATGTTTGCAACACAAAGAGAGAAAATATGTGTCACTGAAATGTCTGTAGATTTTGTTCTTCATTGTGTCGGCAGTTCCATTAACTCCACGATGCTCCTTCTCTTTCAGTTGATGATGTTGTTGTTTTCATCTTCAGTAAAAATGGAGGACGATAGTTAAAAAGAGTCAGAAGAAGTCGACACACAGGCATTTTATTCAGTGATAAAAACATAATTTGTCATTGAGGATCGTAGATTTGGGATTCGAAGAAATTCTAGATCACAGTTCCTGATCTGATTATCTATCACGTACAATCCTTTCCCTCTTTGAAATGAACTGCGGTGATGTCGGCACAGATGTGTGATTCTACATGTATGTGACTGTCTGCCGATCATTAATCTGTGGCTTTCCCTCAGTGTTGAGGAGCCGATGTTATTGGGGGCCGAGGATGATCGAGAAGAGCATCCAGCGCTGGTTCCCAGTTTGTTCCCCCTCATCCCTCCAACACTCTACTTCAGCACCGCCAGTGAGAAAGGTCAGGACACGCTTCTGTTGTATAAAACACAGTACTTGTAAACCAACACTCAAAAAAGGTACAGCATCAGTTTTCAGATCATTATCAAAGAGTCAGAGTCCTCAAACACCTGTCAGGTGTCTAAGAAATAACATTTTACATTAGATATTAGAGGATAATGAGCTTGAGGAGACAGTCAGAGAGAACCTTGACCCCTGAACTTACCACTTCCAGGAGCTCGACAGGTCTTTATGAAATTGAAAAACAGTGCATCGAACTGTTTCAGTGTTTGCATTAAACCAACAGTCTGTGATTATTGTTGGTAGAAAATTTTGTCCATAAAATGCGTCCAACGTTTTGTGTCGTGCGCTCTGCAGTGGAGCTGCTGCCTGCGGAACAAAGACGACTGTTAAAATGGAAGATAAGCACCGTCACTCCCAACGTGGTCAAACACACCATCGCCAGGTCCCACTTCAAAGCCACCAAGAGTAAGTCACCGTGACTGTGTGTGTGTGTGTGTGTGTGTGTGTGTGTGTGTGTGTGTGTGAGAGTGACAGCTGCTCCTCAGATAAATTTTCACTTGCAACACACCTTTCAGAAATCGCAGACAGACCGTGATCTGAGTGTTTATGTTGTGATTCATGATGAATCGGTTCTTTAAAACTCTGTCTGTATTCAGTCTCTTGCACAATGTCTGATTTCATGCACGTTGTCACTAATATTGCATATTTTATTGTCAAAATGTATGCAAGTGCTTTTGAACAAACCATATCTTTCAGAAATATAAATCAACACGTGACAGAAAAAAAAACTGATGGAAATCTGTTTGTCTCTGTTGTTCATGTAGAAAGCCACGACTGGCTCGGCTGCTGGGGACACCACATGAAGTCTCTAGGCTTCAAGGCGCTTGAGGAGCACCAGAAGGTGAGAGACCGTGGATACACTAATCACCCCAGCTTGAAGCTTTAACATTAAGAAAGATAGATCTTCTGAATAACGGTTAACTTGTTTGTTTTTGTCAACTGTGTCCTAGTTGAACCACTTCCCAGGGACGTTCCAGATTGGCAGGAAGGACCGTCTGTGGAGGAACCTGTCCAAGATGCAGGCTCGCTTTGGGAAACAGGAGTTTAACTTTTTCCCCCGAACCTTCATCCTTCCTCAGGACATCAAGCTGCTCCGCAAGGCCTGGGAGGACGGTGGCTCCAGGCAGAAATGGATCATCAAACCTGTACGTTCTGAGAATCATTTTGTCAGTTTAGTCGTGACTTATTGAACTAAATCTGTGAAGATGAATCAGTCTCAAAACACAGGAGAAGTCAGTAATGTCAGTAAGTGTTGAATTATGGCCTTATGTTTTCTGTGAGGAAACCTATTATTAACTTCAGATGCTGGATGTTATTCGTTCTATCTAATGATGATTATTATAATTGTCTTTTTAGCTGCTGTAAAAGGTGAATAAGTTAGTTGTTTGGTAATTATTGATTCAAAGGAGTCATGTTTTTATATTCTTCAGTTCAGTATTACTTTGTTTACACCGTCTCTTTCTCCTGTCGTCTGCGACAGCCTGCATCAGCCAGAGGAATCGGTATCCAGGTCATCCACAAATGGAGCCAGATGCCCCGTAAGAGGCCGCTGCTGGTCCAGAAGTAAGTAGTTCAGATGATTCTAGTACCTGACACCACATTACTCATCGGCCTTTGGGATCAAACATAATGATTCCGGTTGTGTTTTTCGCAGGTACCTTCACAAGCCCTACCTCATCAGCGGCAACAAGTTTGACCTGAGGATCTACGTCTACGTGACGTCCTACGACCCGCTCAGAATCTACATCTTCACTGACGGACTGGTTCGATTCGCCAGCTGCAAGTCAGTTTTAACATCAGTGACCAGCAAATAGTCCAAACAGATTCGGACGGAATATAAAAAACGATCTCTATTTTTTCCCTCTTTCAGATATTCGTCTTCCATGAAGACTCTGAGTAACAAGTTCATGCATCTGACCAACTACAGCGTCAACAAGAAAAACTCTGAATACCAGACGAACAGCGACGACAAGGCCTGCCAGGGACACAAATGGTAACAGAAAGAGAAAAGGATGTGTTGATGTTTGAATGGAAGACGCATGAAGGGAGGGAAGGCGGTTATTGGACGAAGTGAAGGGGGGGTGGGGGGGGGGGGTTTAGGTCACAGCCCGACTGAATGCAGCCAGGCCAACACTTGGTATCAGGAAAGAAACCTTGAGGGAAAAGAAGGAAGGAGTTAATTAATAATTATGTGATTCTGTTTATTTGGCCTCTTTCAAAGAGTTTAAATAATCCGACAACTATAGTTCTGTTCATATCTATAAAAGTTAGACTCAATCTGCAACACATCTTTGTGACTAATGTACTGTATTTATTCTGTCTCTGCACGAGGCTTCACCGACTCCAACAACATGTGTCTCTGTGTTTTCAGGGCTTTGAAGGCTTTGTGGCAATATCTGGGTTCTAAGGGAGTCAACACCACTCTGATATGGGAGAAGATTAAAGACATTGTGATCAAAACCATCATTGCGTAAGTTTCAGTCAGTCATTCATTGATTGGACGCAGGAGGTGCTCACACAGGGAGGAGCTCAACTGCAATATTAAAACATTTACTTTGGTTAATAACAAATATCTTGTCATTGATCCTTTACCTGAATGTAAAATAGAATTGGCTTGAATGACACTAAAATATAAAAGTCCAAGAACTTTTTAAAGTCTCTCGCTGTCATCCAGATTTTCCAGATCCAGTCTCTCCGAAATGAAACTGTAGATTCTTCTTTTGCAGAAGAAAACGAAACTTGAAATCAGTTCAGTTTTTGTATTGTGAATACAGTGAAGTGGAGACATGTCATGAATTAATGACATTATAATGATTATGACATAAGCAGTGTGTCTCCTTGTGTGTTGGTCATCAGGTCAGAACCGTACGTCAACAGCCTGCTGAAGATGCACGTCCGGACGCCGTACAGCTGCCACGAGCTGTTCGGCTTCGACATCATGCTGGACGAGAACCTCAAACCCTGGATCCTGGAAGTTAACATATCACCCAGGTAACACACATGCGCGCGCACACACACACACACACACACACATGCACACACACGCACACACACACACACACATTCAGGTTTTCAAACTGAATCCTGTAACCGTTTGTGTTTCTGGTTCCAGCCTCCATTCCAACACAGCGCTGGATGTTTCCATCAAAGGTCAGATGATCAGAGATCTCCTGAACCTGGCTGGCTTTCGTGTTCCTCAAAGAGATGATGTGGTCGCTCCCTGCAGCAGCACCTCCAGCTCCACCAGCAGGTAGGGAGGAGGTACTACACCTCACAGGCAGAGGCAGGGATTGTAGATACTAGGTCCTGCCACTGAAATGAAACCAGATGGTGATAATGTAGGAACAACTTTATAAAATGCAGTGCAATTCAAAGTGCTGCCTCTGAAACGACCTTATCGTTGACTGTGTGTATGTGTGTGTTTGTTTGTAGTCTGTATGGCGGGAACAGGGAGAGGAACAAACAAGATCTGTCCGCTGATGAGAAAGTTAAACGGGCATTTTACCTCACACAGCGCTACGCCGACCAGGTAAACAAATACAAACAAATTGGAAAGAAAGTGAATTTATGTTGAATCGCAGGTAAAAAATGTTTAAAGCTAAGTGCTCTTAGTTTAGTCAAAAAAGTTTGAAATTATATTCAGTTAAATGGAAACAAAAGCGGCTCGATGTCAAAGGTTTTTGGTGCTGCTGCTGGTGATGTTTAGTATTGGTGTGACTTATTATTATTAAAAACAAAAACAACGTTACAACTTTGTTTCCTCTCGTCTCTGTCAGGACTTCCTCCCGACAGTGTTGGATATCTTGACTCCAGAGGACGTTCGCGTGCTGGCAGAGACCGAAGACGAGCTGAACCGCCGGGGAGAGTTTGAGCGAATTTTCCCGTCGCCGTCGTCATCTCGCTACCTTCGCTTTTTCGAGTGTCCAAGATACCTCAGCATCCTGCTGGATCAGTGGGAGCAGAAGTACTGGAACAACAGGACAAAGGGTATGTGTCCGTCACAAACGCACTGAGAGCCGTGCATCCAAACGGAGAATGAGGCCAATCTCCGTGTCTAATCCGTCACACTCTATTTGAAGGAAAGAATAACACAAAGAGGGAAACACTCGATCTGTTTCACTACTTAACCCAGATTTTATGGATTGTGTGTGAAATGCTCTGTCCTCTGTGCAGGTATCAGTCTGCTGAGGACTCTCTGTCAGAAAGGAGTCCATCTGGGAACCAGTGACCCTGCTCATATAGTAAGGAACTGTGAAAAGATTAAATTAATTTGTCCGAATAAATTATAAATGTGATATTTCTGTAATCATAAAACCAATGGGTTGATACGAAACATTCTTTTTGTCTTTTTGTGGTTGTGTCTAGTGGTCCAAGTGCAGCTACATCTCCAGGTTCGAACCCCACAGACAAGACATTGTCAGCCCATCAAGATCCAGGTACACACACACACACACACACACACACACACACACACACACACACACACACACACACATGAGACATGAAAATAAAAGTCAGGTGTCAGGAATGAACAGATACTCTTTAATCCCTAACAGATACAGAAAACAAATGATTATAAAGATATTGGCCGATACAAGTACAGAACTAAAATATTATATTACTACCTAATATTTAGTTAAATGGATAATGTGTAAAAATTCTTCTTGGGATCATCCATGAATGTGAAAAAATATTTTCATAAATAGAAACTAGTGTTAGGATTAAGATCTCAGAGCAGATTAGAACAGGTTGGCACACTACACAGAAGATCAAGTTAATTAATGTCCCTGTTCCCCTCTCCTGCCTGTTTCTCCAGGGTGGTGGTCAGCCATCGTCACCGGTCCCATCGTGATGACAATGACGACGGGTCGGACAGGGAAGTTGCTTCGGTCTCCAGTCTGCCTGTTTCGCCAAGTCCTGGATCTAGTGTCACCAGCAGTGCCTGTGCAAGTCCTCAGCCCAGCCTCACCCAGAGCCTGCTGCCCCAACAGTTTGCCTCGCTCTGATGACCCGGTTTGCTAACATGACGCTCAGCACCCAGAACAGACACAAAAGCTCACAGTCTTATTTAGCCCTGTCCTCTTCCCAAGCACCCATCTAATGTGTGTCTACTGGCTCTGAAACACTCACTCTGGATTAGAAAAGTACGTAGACCTGTAAGCTTGAAGCCCAGTCTTAACAAACACTGTAGGAGGGCAGTGATTCTGGTCTGTAACAGATTTGTAAGTTGCTACCAAAATGTGCTCTTTTAGTGCTAAAATCAAAAAAGCAGTCAGTTCATGGCGGCTTCTGCTTTCTGGTTTTAACATAAGTGAAAATATAACATTTAAAGCACCAGAACAATGGTTTTTTTTTTTTTATGTTTTATCCCATTTAATGCAAATTACATTTATGCCAATCATTGTCCAGCCTTTTAGATGGTTGAATTTTTTTTTTTTCTGAGCAGCCGGTGGTTTCAGTTCGTTTCTTTGCAGTGTGAAAATCATCCTGCAGAGACTCGAACCATGCTGGAGACACATATAGTAATCCGTAAAACAGTGAGCTTTACGTCTGCTTAAATTTGCGTTATTATATGTCGATGCAGTGCAAACTTCAGCTTCAGCATAACCGTGCAATGAATGACAAAAATAGAGGCAGACATTATAGTTGTGACAGTCTGATTTATTTCAGCACGATATCAGAGTATTAACTTTAAATCATTAACATTATTAGCACGTGAACATGCTTGTTAAAGCCGTGTTCAAACCTATATTAAAACAGCATGAAAGCACTTTGCACCCTAGGCTCCAGCACCTGGCTCTTCTTTGCCTCAACACGTCACCTGGCAAAGAGATGCGTTGGCCAATCAGGTAGAAGCTAGCTGCATGGCTGATAGATATGTTATAACAAGAAATCCGTTATTCTGCTGTTTACCTAGCGAGTGTTGTGACAGAGGTTGAAATGACTGAGTTGTGATACCTTCTCAGAGTTAGCTCATAGTATTATAATCTGCTGTGCAGTGGCTTCGGATAAGTCTTAAAATTCATGGATGTATTAGTGAAACTAGATGGTACTTATCTGCACCAGTAGCTACATGCTACATGCTGCTACGTTCACACAGACTCTTGTGCCATTTTCAGTCTGAATACCTGCTAAGAACAAAATCCTCAGATCTCATCTGCCCGCACATGTCGGTCCTCACTGGCCTTCGGTACTAAACCTAAACTGTGAATAAGACATGCTGGGTTTCCTCACAACTTCTACCACCAAGCAACGTTGGCATAGTCTGTATATTTGTGTGTTGGATACACACACACGAGCACAAACAAAACTGCAAAGCCAACGTTACCTTACAGTACAAAACAGTGGTCCAAAGCTGAGGTGATAAATAATGACACAATACTGTGATTTCTCTGATCTCTTTAAATCTTAAACTGTGGTTGGTTTGGTTTTAAGAGGACTGTGGAGCAACTGATCGCACAAGTGTCACATTCTTAGCCTTATGGACTTGTGTGTGTGTGTGTGTGTGCGTGTGCGTGTGCGTGTGTGTGTGAGTGTTTGTGTGAAAATAGAGAAGACAAGGCTCAGTAGAAACATAAAGGGAGGGTTGGGGAGTTGAAGAAGAGTAGCGCTGCAGGAGGAGACAATTCTGAGCTCACCAGATGTTCTGTGGTGTTGAGGTCTCTGCATCGTATTTCAAACATCCTTCAAACTTCGTGTCACGACTTAGTTTTATTTTCACTGGTTGATGGTGGTGGTGATTCATAATGTTGATTCCCAGTATGTTAGAAATATGTAACATGACACTGACATACATGTTAGTAGAAGTAAAAGTAAGTATTACCAACAACATTGATAATTTCTGAAAGGAAAAAATAAAGGGGGGGGCTTTAATTTTCTTTTCTGATGATTTCACAAAAATGATAGTTTATAGAATTTCTTGAAAGCTGCCAAAATTCAAGTCCAGCAGCAGAATTGATCCTGGATTGGTGTTTAGTATTTGCTGTTTGAGAGAAAGGGGCTATTTGTATGTTAGCCAGCATTAGCATTACCAGCTGTTTACTTACCAGTCGAGAGGAAATGTTGCAGCTTCGAGTCACTGTGGCGCCCAGGCTGACCTTAAGAAGTAGCGCTCCTCGGAGGACGTATTATCGTGTAAACACAAGGATGGCCGAAGCTCTTGCCAAGACTGGTAAGTAAACAGCTGTTAATGCTAATGTTGGCTATGTGGCAATAGCAAAAACTTACAAATTGCTCCCTTAAGAGTTCTTATTGTATCCTCAGGAAAAAAATATAAAATATATACATCTACTGTGAAGACACTTTCACAAATTTTACTTCAAACCACTTGAAGTTGAAAATATTTGGGTACATGTCCCACTCTCCCTTGTGTGAATATTTGAAATTCTCCAAAGTCATAATAATGCCCGTTACCATGGAAATTATTTGAGGTGTCATTTTATTCAGTCATTCCTGCTGTAAGAAGTTACAAGACGTGTGGAAGCTAACCTGTTTACAGACGAGTTTTATTATGCAATTTACTAACAGACTGCTGTGCAGTGTCAGTATGTAGCGCACATTTATAACTTCAAGGAACCTTTTACTAACACTTCATTATTGTACATGGAATAGAAGGGGAAATAAGAATATAAGTGTATTAAAATGCTGATTTAAAAATAGTCATTGCATTTAAGTAAAATTGGCCATTATGGGTAGTTTTGTATGTCTTTGTTTTTGTTTTATTCATGCTTTCGGATAATAAATATATCACGTTTATCAAAACTTGTCTTATTCTGTAGTTATCCAAAAGAAATGTAAAACTAGCTCAAATGTACGAAACCCCCCAATGTAGTTGTTCATAACATCTTATACTTTGGACCTTGCATCGTAAACCATCTGCGCCGCAAAGTTTCTGCTCCCCTTTAGAACAGCCCTGTTATTTTGTCAAACTGATGTTGATTCACAAGTACAATCTTTTATTGAGCACCGCCTTTCAGTCTTGGATGAAGTCGCTACTACAAAGCCTTGATTGGCTCCCGGCCTTGGATGAACGACAGTATCCGCTCCTTCAAACAAACCTGTCGTGGTATAGAACATTTGTGGAAATCCATCTATGAGTTCAGTATCAGCATTTGAAGGAAACTTTAACTGAATTTAATAACATGGTTGAGGATGTCAGAGCTATTTACTTTTTGACACCTTCAATAACATCGTTTCAGGCTGGTTCCCGTCGGCTGGAGAATTTTCTGGAATAGCATTATTAGATCTCAGCACCGCCTTTGATACTGTGGACCACCCTATGTTGGTTGAGAGGCTCAGGCAGTGGGTGGGTATCTCTGGAGCTCTGGCTTTGGATTGGTTCTCCTCGTACCTTTTCATAATTATGCCTCATCAACTGAATCTCTGCCCTGTGGTGTTCCCCAAGGTTCTGTCCTGGGCCCCATGCTGTTTGCTTTGTAATTGCTTGCTCTTGGGCAGATAAGTAATTTTAAAGGTATCTCCTATCAATGCTGTGCAGATGATATTCAATTATAAATTTTGTTCAAGCCTCTAAATGTTGGCTTGGATGGCTGATAATTGTCTACAGCTGGCTTTGAGTGTGACCGGCACTGAGACTGTTTGGTTCACTCCTGTTTCTACCAGCTGAGAAATGTGTTAAACACAGGCCCGTTGTGTCCGTAACTGAGATGGAGATGATTATATGTGCGTTCGTTTTCTCCAGGAGTTTAGGACTGTTCTTCCAACTTCAAGCAAGACATCCCAGAACTGCTTACAACTGGCCCAAAATGCTGCGGCCAAGCGTCTGACCAAGTCCTCTAAAAGCTGTCGTTTAACTCCAATCCTGATTTCTTTACACTGGCTTCCAGTCAAATTCAGAATCCAGTTCAAGCTTCCCGTTTCGGGTCTTGCATGGGCAGGCGCCTGCCCACATTACCAGTAGAAGGTCGTCTGATCAGCGTGTATTGGTTTGTTCCTCGCTTCAGGCTAAACTTTGAATCTCTCTCCTTTTGGACGATCTGTGGACAAGACCAATTTGTTTTGTTTTTTTTGTTTTTTGTTTCGTTCTTTTTTGTTCTCATTTGATTTTTATTCACTCTGTTGTGACGCAACAAAAAGGTGCTATACAGTATACATAAAATGTACTTGGTTAATGACCTACCATGTAAACTTTCAGCTCTATCGGGGAAAGATCATTCATACTGGAGTGTTAATATTTTCATTTGACAGTACTGACAAGCTGCTCTGACACATTTAGCAGATTCCACTTAACACTACACCATCCTGTTTGTTGGCTGCTTTACAGAATCTATATATATACTGTATTTATATATATCTATATATATAGATATATATGTATATTACAAAGTGAAATAATAACTGCATTTGAAAATGTTTTTAACATAATTATAATGTTATAAATAAGGAGGAGATAATCATATTTTTACTAACTTGACAATTGTAAAATTTCTATGTGAAAGGGCTGTATAAGTTGCTCAGGATGACTCTTTAAAAAATAAAAGTTATTTGAGGTGCACATCTCATGATGGATCGTTATTTTCAGTTTAATAGTGTTTTGTAAACAGGGTGTTCCTTTCTTGCAGGTATTTGCCATAGCTGGAGCATTTCTTTTTATCACTAACACATTTTCCACTCTTCGAGCAAGCAAGTGTTGCTGTAAAATAAGTTAATCAGGACACTGCCAGGTTGTGAAAAGGGATTTATTCCCTTCAGCTTCTCTTCTGTCATCTTCTCCTCTTGCACCTTGGAAATGGGTGAAGTTGTGCCAGAAATTCCTACTCTGCTTTTAAGTGAAGTGTTTTGAAAAGAAAAACAAGCTGTTCTGGACTTGAAGTGGAAAAAAAACATATTGGTTTGTCATCTGATACCTGGGGCCTTGCACTTGCTTTTATTTGTATTTACATTTAGCTAAAATGTTGTTTTAATTACTTACTTTAACTCTATGAAGACTTCTTTGCTTGTCTGCTATAAAGAGATGCCAGATCCACAACAATCCGAGACTAATGGCAATCATCTAGTATTGTACTGTCAATATTTTTTATTGTTTTATTGCCTCACAGTGACATCTTATTAAATTATGTGAAAGTTAAAAATTCAGATCTTGCACAACAGTTGGCCAGCCATACAGCTGCAACAAACTCACTCACTCACTCACTCACTCACTCACTCACTCATATACACGTACATTCAAACACACATGCAGAGAGACACTCTGCTGTGGAGAGGATTGTTGGAAGCTCTGCAGGAGTAAAGACACAGAAACCAGACTGTGGAGATCTGAATGTGTATCAGGACTCTACAACTATTAATATCTGAGCTCGCTTCTCTAACCAGCAGGGACCGGCTTGTTTGGATAACTGCATTTATAATTAGTACGCTCTGTATTCTTGGCTTGAGTTCCGTTCGAACATCTGGAATGAGTGGAGAGTTTAACCAGCAGTTCTCAGCATCAACAAGCGAATTGCTGAGATTTGCAGTGCTGAGTATAATAATCAAACAATTTGCATTAATTTTTATTTCTGCACTTTGACTTGACAGAGGATGTTCTGTTGGCGTTGAAGGAGCAGCAGGTAATAACACTAACTTAATTTACACCTGATTGTTAAAGGTTTGTTGCTACGTTTTTTATCCTATCTTTAAAATGTTATCTGCTCAGAATTTTAAAGCTGCGTATGAGCTCAACTGTGAAAAGGAAGGGATGGTCTACTAGAGTTCAGTGTCTATAAATAGTTTGACATGTAACGGCCCAATGAAACTTGAACGTGTCCCACAGTAGGACTGGCGAACCCTTAAAGCTGCACTGTCTCAATTTCTTTTTCTCTCTTCTCGGACTAAAAGTTGTCGCTCGTTGTGACGAACTCACAGATAATTATCAGCTGACATTACAGTTCTCCTCAGCTCCACGGAGCATTTTAGCATCTTTCAGCTCATTGTTTCGGTTTTTATGGCCTTGACCCAAGTTGCTGTTCATTCTCCCCGTTCCCATCATCATCGTTTTCCTGCAGAAAACTCTGCCCAACAACAGACAAAGCTAGCAGCTAGTTAGTGAACGTAGCGAAGCATTTAGCAGCTAAAGAGACAAATATGTCCCTCACGAATTTGTTTAAGTGCACGACAGAGCTTAAAGGAGAGAGAATATTGGGTTTACATCCATCAGGTGTCTAGAAACACTTGAAGTGAATGATATTATTGCTGCAGGTCTGCTGGATGTGTACATTTTTACACAGTTTTAGATTATTCTTCAGTGTTGTGTTGCAGCTTATTATCTCACAAGTGGCCAAAAACAAACATCTAATATGCAGTTTTAAAGAGAAGGGGCAGCTGTTTACATTTGTGTTTTTGTGTTGTATAAGAATAATATTTATATTTATACCTACTTAGGTATTAGTCACCTATTGCACAGTGACTTACGGTGCAACCAAATATGCATTTTAGTTTGATATTTAGCCAGAACACACCTGTACTGTTCTCACCTAATGTGTATATTTGCAGGGTTTGTACTATTTAGGAATGTTTATGTGTTTCTGCATGTTGTAGCTAATTAGCTACATACCTTACAGACTGCACACACTTGACCATTTTACCGTTTTCTTATGATCATCAGTGTTGAGATAAATTTCCTTGAGTTCCCCCCTTCTCAAATAATGAGGCTTTATTGAGGATCAGGCTCGTGTCGTGTCGTGTGCACCACCTGAGGTTCTCACCGCGGATGATAAAGAGGTACTTGTAAAGTCTGTCACCACACAAACATATTGGCTCTCTGTCTGTTTCTAGCCCCCACCCCCCACCCCACCCCGACCACCCAACAGCTCCCCCTGTACATGTTTCCCCTCCCACTCTCGCTCTCTCTGTGAATGCCACAGGCCTCTCACCCTTTAGTCCAGATTTAGACCTCAGTCTTTCCCAGACATTCAGACCCAGCTGTCTGAAGCTGGCTGCTGGTGCACCGATTCTCTCGTCTGCCTTTGCACTTTCTCTTCTCCCTTCTTCTCTTCCTCTCCTCCTCCTCCGTCTCTCTTCTTCACTATGCCTGGACTCTTTCATCACTCCTCCATCTGACATGGTAGCAGATCTTCACAGATGTTTCAGGTGGACGGAGCGTTGGAGTGTTGCAGTCTTTTGTTTTGATGCCCAGGTTTTCACCGGTTGGTCTGGTTCCACAGAGGCAGATGTCCCACTCCTCTTCCCCAGCCACGGAGCCTCTTCCGGAGGTAAGGCTCCAACTGTGTCTGCCTTGTCCACTTCTGTTGGGCGTCTGTCTGTGATGGAAACTCAAATGTGTGTGTTGGTGTGTGTTTGGACATGACTTCGTAACTGAGAAGCTGCAAAGAATATAACACTGGGTCTACTTTTACAGAGCTAGTGCCAGCGCCCAGTTCTTAGCATCTTAAGCATCTTTTTTACATCTGTTAATATTTACCTTTTAAAGTGAAGCACATTCGCAACGTTTCTGCATGTTTGCATGGATAAACTCCAGATAGAGCCGCAGCCAAATCACCATCAGCACTGGCTGCAGACAGGATGTTAACTCATGCAGAAATGTCAAGCATAAAAAAATGCTAATACATTTCTGTAGCTGTTTCTCAATAATCATCATGTTAAATTCATCAAAACCCTGTTAAACCAGTGAAGGTCATAAATTAAAGTAAATAATGTGTTAAATACCAAATATTTACAAACCAGCACTTGGTCACCAATGTTATTGTTGAGGTTGTGGACGTGGGGTCTTCGACATTTTGACGCCACAAGACGAGCTTCAGAGAAAAATACAATTTAATGAAATCAAAACAGTTATTTGAAAATGAAAAATAAGTTTAAGTTTAATTAGAACCTGAAATGTCAGTTGTATTTGCTCATTGTCCACTGAGTATGTCACACAAACAGAATAAGCTGGAGCTCTAAACGGGGCCTCTAAAGTAACAGGGACCATTAAATAGAGGGTGTGTTTTATTTATCTACTGTGTTTAGTCAAAGCTCATTCAGTGGCCGTATGCAAATTAAAAGCAGATATTAAAAATACTGCTATCAGGGTTTTTCACCCAATTATGATTCATCCTCTGACAAACTTTATACAACTATTTCTTGGTTTATACTTCGCTTATCGATGCAACACATTAATATAATTTATCATAACATACTGTAGTGAATATCACATCATTGATATATCGTGGAACTCCACTGTTTGTGGGTCTGCTGCTTGGATATCTGTGTGTCGTGACTAAACTGTGTGTGTGTGTGTGTGTGTGTGTGTGTGTGTGTGTGTGTGTGTGTGTGTGTGTGTGTGTGTGTGTGTGTGTGTGTGTGTGTGTGTGTGTGTGTGTGTGTGTGTGTGGGGCTGCACTGATACTAATTTTGTAGCTGTTAAGCTGTGAGTTGTCAACAGAGCCACTGAAACCTGGATTTTGATTTTATTACAGTTTAATCATCCTCTTCATTCTGTGTTCTTCATTTTCTCACGTCCACATTTTCCGTTTGTCTCAAGCTGTTTGTAACGTTTATCTTGACAATGGTTGTTTGCTGCCAAAGCAGCAAGTTTAAAACCGTCTCTTTGTGACATTCTGTTCTCAAAAGCTCATATTCATGGAGGTGTTTATAAGGTGTTGTTGTGGAACCTCTGAAGTTGTTTCTCATTCTCTTGCTCCTCATCAGATTTCTTCAGCAGGGACAGCGTTTGAACCTTTAGACATTTTTCTTTTATCCCTCGAAAGAGAAATCAGCTTCGGGACGACCCCAACCCGCAGGAGCTGTTCCTGTAGTGACTGATGGGTGTCACTTTCAGATAGTTAGCTCTGTGAACATAGCATGGCTGTTTATAGCTGGAATGACCTCTGCGTGATTTAAATTAATGTCAGAAAAGCTGTGATCCATGCAGAATGTTCTCACCTCACGCCGTGAAGCCTCAGTTCACTTCAGGTCATATTTAACCCAAAGACTGCGAAGCCCAACCATCTTCAGCATCTTAATTACCGTTTGAAAAAACCACCCACCAGCAAGTTCTTGGCCTGCAGCCGTGACATGCAGCAGCAAACCTGCAGACGCTCCTCGCAGCTGCTTCCACAACAAATGCTTTCAATGCAGCCTGTTCCAACAATACGCCTGTCTGCCAGAGTACTGACGAGACTTGTTTAGCTGCGAGTGCTAAATCACCGAGGACAGGTATTCAGTCTGATTTACTTCCACCCCCAGGTCCCGTTATTTGAGATGGACCAGGATGAGGATGAGGAGGAAGATGTTCTCTCAATGAAGAGCAGAGGTAAAGAAGAGAGGACTTTGTTTGTTTACTACCTTTACAGCCTCTACTACTCCTGCTACTGCAGAGTACATTGCAGGAAATCAGTCATAAATAGTTGTAGTTACTAGTTGTTGTCACAGCCAACAAAACAAAGTCCAACCTCCAAACAATGTGCAACAATAAAAATTTGTTTTTTCAGATCATTGTTCCTCTTGTTACCAGGGCGCTGCACGTAATGTTTTTCATTGCTTATTTATAGGTGGGTATATACATGCTATAGCGCCCCCTGCAGGCACAGACCCTGACACCTTCATATACATGAACTTCATGAAGACTCACTGCTGCTACGACGCCATCCCTACCAGCTCCAAACTGGTCATCTTTGACACAACGCTACAGGTATGGGACAAATTACTACTTCCTTCTGTTTTTCAGCAAAAAAAACCAAAACATTTTTGCGCAGACAGCATGAAAATGTTGGGTTGTAATTATGGTTTGTATCTGTGGCAGGTGAAGAAGGCTTTCTTTGCTCTGGTGGCTAACGGCGTGAGGGCAGCGCCGCTGTGGGACAGCAAGCTTAAGTGTTTTGTGGGTGAGCCACACATACAAACATCTGTCTACAGCTGTGTCCGTCACACACACGTTACTGGTGTTGAGTATAAATGATCTGAGGGTGTGGAGTCGTCAGTGTCACTGGAGCTCCCCTCACTGGTGACAACATTCACCTGCACGCTCAGCCATGATGCAAAGTATGTTACTGCTTTTGACAGGAAAACACAACGACGCAATGAAAAGCTCCATGTTTAAATATAATCTAAGCCTCAGTTTAGGAAGTGTATTTATGTATAATCTCTTTTTTATTCAACAAAATAAGCCAGCCTCCAATAAAACAGTGTTTAATAATGTTATTTACAGAGCTTTTCTAGACCCATGCATGTTACAAAGAGCTTTACACAGAGCGGCAATATAAGACAAACAGGTCGTACAAGGCAACAGAGTTAAGACAAGCGGATCAGGGATCTTTACTATTCCCCTTCTCTCCCTCCAAGCATTTCTTATCTCTCTACACTTGAATTAAGGCATAAAAATACCTTCAATAAATAAATAAAACCAAATGCAGCATCACCAACTAAAGGGCGTTCAGTCAAAATCAATCAATCCATCAAAATCTAAGAATCAAGCGTTCAGGACAGTCGATAAAAACAGAACCAATTACAGTTTCACCAGCAATCAGGAGAAGCTCTTTGAGTATGTTATATAATATAATATATATTTCATATGTATGTTATAAGAAGAGATTTAAAAGAGGTGACGGTGTCTGCTGATCTGATCTCCTCAGGCAGCTCACTCTTAAGTTTCAGGGCTCTGACTGTTAGTGTCACCTCTGGTTTTCAGCTCGACCTCAGGAGCGACTCGGGAAAGAGCTCTGGAGCCAGGTAATAGATGAATGTGTTTGGTTGAGGCAGGTGAAGAGGCTGTCGCAGCAGTGGAGGCGAGATGTAAAATGGTCACCACAAACAGCGACGCAGCTCACTTGTTACTGAAGACGAGTTCAGACTGTTGCGTTGGGTTCCTTCCCACAGAAGCTCAGGTCTGAGGGTTCAGGTTTCTCCGCTGTGGACCGGTGGTTTCATATGATGCCGCCCAGTTTGTGCGCTAACATTTAGAGCAAAGCAGGTCAAACGCATGACATTTGTGTTGCATTACAAACACAGTCACTCAACACGCAGAGCTGATCTTCATGACATTTAGACCAGGTCTGTTCATTTTCTGCTTGTAATTAAAACGGCAGCAGCCGTGAACGTGGTTATCCAGCGCAGCTGCGCTCGATTTACACTTTTAACTAAAGTCAAACCAAAAAGCCTGGTGAGGATAAAATGCTTCTTAACATGGAGATATGCTCAGATCCACTTGCTGGGCAGCAATTTAAAGTTTGGATTGAGGGTGATGCCAGAGGGAAGGTCGTATTCAGAGACCTCAGACTCAGTTTGTCAGGCTCAGCTCTACCTCATCTGAGGTAGCTCCGTTTTAAAATGTACTTTGTCAGAGTTAATGGTAAATACTGAAAGCGCTTTACACTTCACCCTCCTGACTACTGACCTGCCACCATTATGGCGAAGGCTTGGTCAGGTTTTGGCAACAACTAACAGTCTCCTGTGACCTTGGTGACTCGTCCGCCATGAGCTGCTGAGGTTTTGTGGCATCAATAACATTCATGCTTTTGCTCCTGAAAGAGATAAATGCCAATTCACACAACAACTAAGGTCCAATGCTGTGGTTATTTCCACACATGCACATCTATCTTGAAAAACTGACGCCTGCTCTTCCTTGTTATATGAAGAGCAGTTCAATCTGACACCAACTTTTCTCTTCATTCAAGCTTGAAAACCTTTTTCCTGTAATAAAGAGGAAACTTTGAAAGACATGATTTACTATTTGCCTCATAACAGACTGCTGATAAATCCATCTTTGATGTTTGCATTGTCTGTGTGTGTGTGTGTGTGTGTGTGTGTGTGTGTGTGTGTGTGTGTGTGTGTGTGTGTGTGTGTGTGTGTGTGTGTGTGTGTGTGTGTGTGTGTGTGTGTGTGTGTGTGTGTGTCAGGTATGCTGACCATCACTGACTTCATCAACATTCTCCATCGTTACTACAAGTCTCCTCTGGTGAGCTGTGCCTCTGGATTAAACATTGATAGCAAATAAACATGTGATGCACCGCAGTGATGTCACATGTCAGATCATCCAGTAAAGCAATAAAAATCACATATCATTGCTAAATGTCCCATCTTAGACTGATGATGATGATGATGATGATGCCTGCTCAGGCTGATGAACATCCCTGTTGGATCTGAGATATTTGTTCTGTCTGCAGGTTCAGATCTATGAGCTGGAAGAGCACAAGATAGAGACGTGGAGAGGTCTGTGCAACACAACCAGCTCCTTTATAAAACAAGGATTACATTTTATTTATATATTTTTATGTCCTTAATAACTCATGTCTCTCTCTCTGCAGAGATCTATCTCCAGTACTCGTTTAACAGCCTGATCAGCATCACTCCCGACTCCAGGTGAAACTTGAAATAATGCACTTATGCACTCATCTATTTTGCAGTATAAAACTTTAAGCACCACAGCAGCTGCAATTTTTATCGTTACAAACAGTGTCTCTGGTGTTCAAGAGGAACAGTAGCATCCTGAATCCGTTTCCACCATTAGCTGGTTATAAACTGTTACCTGATATTCATGTTAGTCACAATACAGACAAACACAATGTGCTTAAGGTCATGTTGCACATATATATATATATAATCTTTCATGTCTTAATTGACCGCACCTATTAAACATTCACTCGTGGTGGTAAAACTAAGTGAACCTTTGGATTTAATAACCGGTTGAACCTGATTTGGCAGCAACAAGCTCAAACCAGCTCTTCCAGTAGCTGCGGATCAGGAGGGATTTTGGCTCATTCTTCCTCCAGAAGCATCACTGCCACTTTCTCCGGATGTCTACTGTGAACGGTGTTTATTCATTCCACACTGGGTTAATGTTTGCGCTCTGACTGGGCCACTCCAAACCAGGTGGATTTTCTGTAGTAGATTTACTTTGGTGTTCAGGGTCATTGTCCTGCTGCTTCACCAGCTTCTTCTGAGCTTCAGCAGCCACTCCTAAGAGACATTTATTAACATGGGAATTAATTTTGTCCTTCAATGATGTGAAGCTGTCCAGACCCAGATCAAGCAGAGCCCCCAAATCATGATGCTCCCTCCACCGTACTCTACTCCACTTTTTCCAACCCGCACTGTGAATATGTGAATGATGTTTTCAATACGAACAAGAATAATACAATGATTAGTGTGTTATTAGTTGAAATAAATTGTATTAGTTCATGATTGTAACTTTGATGAAGATGCGACGATGTTTTAAGACAAATTAATACATTAATGCAGATAAATTCAAAGGGTTCACCTACTGTTTCTTGCTGCTGTATTTTGTATTTGAATCTTTATTCTTAAGTTTTTCAGTTTCAACTTAAATATAATGTTAATGTTAATGACTTGAACACCCAAGATAAAGAAGCAACAGTTGAATATTTGTAGAACGATCTTAAGCCGACAGCTCCGTGTCAGTCAAACCTGAACCTGAGGGTCAGGTGTGATTGTCACAATCCTAATCACAAGTGTTGTCACCTCCTCAGTCTGTTTGACGCCATCTACTCCCTGTTGAAGAATAAGATCCACCGGCTGCCGGTCATCGACCCAGCGTCGGGAAACGTCCTCCACATCCTCACTCACAAACGCATCCTCAAGTTCCTCCACATCTTCGTGAGCTCACATACATACATACATACAGACATACAGACCATGGCTTGTAGAGTACAACACAACACTTTGTGAATCGGTTTCATCTCTTAATCCTCCTGTTTTTTTCACTACACTATTTTGATGGTCATATGTTTTCTTCTCCCCCCACAGGGATCCATGATTCCTAAACCCAGGTTTCTTCAAAAGCGAATCAGTGAAGTGGGGATCGGCACCTTTAGAGAGATCGCGACAGTCCAGGAATCAGCGTCTGTGTATGACGCTCTGACCATTTTTGTAGAGAGGAGAGTGTCAGCTCTGCCTGTGGTTAATAAGCAAGGTAGTCCTGCATTACGCTGCTGTTTGGGGGTTTTAATTCACCTGGGAATTTGGTTGTTTTATCTGTATGAATCACCATGTATCCATTGCATACATTTAATTACTTCAACTCCAAACCCTAATGCACTTCACTTTCAGGTCAGTAATGAAGAGTGGATGTGGATGTTATTTTATTGTGTGTGGTCTGGTGTTGCAGATAATCAGACTCCCTTGTGATTTCTCTCCAAGGTTGATTTTCCTAAATACACATAAGTCTAAAGTCTGTCTATGTATTTTGTCTGTCTGTACAATCTGTGGTCTGTACGTCTTTCTCTGTCTCCTCTCTAGGTAAAGTGGTGGCACTGTACTCCAGGTTTGACGTCATTGTACGTTAATTTCACATTTTTCATTTATCACTGCAACTTTGTTAGCCGAGACAATGACAGAAATGTAAATCTTGTGATTCCCGAAATCCCTTCTCATTCTTAAAGGAGTTATTTGTTAAGTCTGCTATTGCTACACAGCCAACGTTAGCATTAGCAGCTGTTTACTCACGATAGAAGAAACGCTGCGAGTTCCTTTACTCACCAGGAGCTGCATCCAGTGGTGGAAAGCAATCCTTTTGTTTTGCTTCTATTTCTATCACTTCTTTTCTTCTATGTAGATTAGCATGCTAACCAGCTAGCCCTGGTCTGGCTCGGACTTTCCGATACCGAGTCACTGTAGCATCCAGTAGGAAGTAGCTCTACTCAGAAGACATTTTATAACCTCTTGAATGATGGCTGAAGCTCTTGGCGAGACTGGTAAGTAAACAGCTGTTAATGCTAATGTAGCAGCTACGTAGCAATAGCAAAAACTTACAAATAGTTCCTTAAGTAGTTTTATAGGTACTTTATGTCGTCTTGGTCTGGTCAACACTTCATTGTGCTCCTCTCTTCTGAAATAAGAATACAATAAATTCAGTCATGATTACAAAATCAAAAAAAGATGAGAAACAGTAAACAAGAGTTCGACCAAAGATACTGTGAATAATAATAATGATAAATGGAAAACATAGTGATTGTTTGCCAATTGCGCTAAAGAATTAGTACAACCCAGAAAGAAAACTAAATTCACAAAAGCATTGATTAATCAAAATAATTATCAACAGTGAAAGAACAATTTAAATTTCCAAGTTACAAAATATTCAACTGAAACCAACTGCTGGTGGCAAAATAATAATAATAATAAGTTTCTCCTTTTTTCCATCATTCAGAACCTCGCAGCCCAGAAAAACTACAACAACCTGAACATGACAATGCGGGAGGCCATCACCTCCAGAGCCTGCTGCGTGGAAGGAGTCCTCAAGTGTTACCCTTATGAAACTCTGGAGACCATCATTGACCGCATTGCGAAGGCTGAGGTAACGCACATGCGCTACAGTCTGACTGTTATATGTTTAATAAATGTAGGCTAGGTAAAAGCTACTTGTTGTAAATCGTGTGGTTTTCTCTCATCAGGTGCATCGTTTGGTGTTGGTTGACAGGGATGATGTGGTGAGAGGGATTGTTTCTTTATCTGACCTCCTTCAAGCCCTGGTCCTCACTCCTGCAGGTATTGATGCACTGTACTCCTAACTCCAACCCTTCCATCCACCCACCCCTTTGCTCTTTCTCTCAGTCCCTTGGTTATCTGTCCACCCACATATCTGCCTTCAAATCCTCGAAAAGCTTCCTGCTGCTTCTGGCGATCTATGCTACTCCCTCCCTCCTGTCAACGCTAATGTTTCCCAAACTCTTCTTCATCCAACTTTTCATCCTCCTGAAGACAATGAGGGTCTTTCTTCTCTTCCTGTGACATTTTCTGGTTCCAGTTTCCTCCCCCTCTCTGAAATCTCCTCATCCTTCCAGCTGCCCCCTTTTATACTCCTCATCTGAAACCCTCTGCTCGTCCAAGATCAGCCTCCTCTGAAAACTTCTGAGCAACTAACCATCTCTTCTAAAATCCTCTGCTGCTTCATTTATAATCCAAACACCTCATCCGAGACCTCACTTGGAACGGCGTGCCCTTACCAGCGTCCTTACACCTTCTTTAAAATTCTCCTTTGAAGCATCAAACAAAATTAACCATGTTGCCCTAAGATACCTCCTGCAGAATCAACAAAGGCTTTCTCTAAAACCATCTGCCCTTCGATAAATCAAACTGAAACCTTCTCTAAAACCTACCTATCATATGCTGTGGATGGTTCCCCTAAAACCTTTTGCTTGCGCCATCTAATCCTTAAACGTCCACCCCAGCTTCAAAATCTGTCAGTTATTGTCACTCTACCAAAATCCTGTCATCCTACCAAACAGCCAAGCAAATCTTCCAAAACCTCGTCTGAACTTCCCACCAATCAGCCGTTCACCCCGTCCCATACGCTCTACGAAGTCCGACAACCAACCCCTCCACACTTTCTCCCAAACGTACCCCCTTCATCAATCAGCCAGCGTCTTCATGCTGCAGTCCCTCCTCTGAAACCACCACGCCACCAGCACCTTCTTAGCCAACACACCTCAGGTAGGAAACCCGAGCTAATTCTGCTGCTGCTGCCTGTCTGAGCTTGCATCTTCACTTTTCCTTCAAGCCACAAGGTCTTCCTGCTGCCTGTAGTGGTTTCTTCTGTAGTTCCTCCAAAGGGATAATATGAGGGGGAACTGGTACCCATGGTCCCAACACTTTTTCAAAACATTTGTGATTCTGGTTTACAACCTAATAAAAAATTTCCTTGTCAATGTAACACACATAAGAATATAACACTTACAATGGGCTACACTGACCTCAACAAGGCAGCGAATCCAATGTGGTACCATTTCCTTCCGTCTTTGATTGAAGAGTCTGTTGACGTCCTCAATTACCAGAGCATCACGTTAATGATGATTGGAGACAAAATGTCTTCACTTATCACTAATGTCAGGTTGAATTTTTTATTTATTTATTTATTTTGCATTGAGCATGTGAGACAAAGTTAAGTCTGATATTCATGTCAATTGGATTGATATAGTTTAGTTTGTTCATATCTAGTCATCTGTCTAGCTGCTTGGATGTTGCTTAGAAAAGCCTCTTCTAGCCTGACATGTCAGCTGTACCAGTCTCCCAACATTGACTTGTCCTGGAATATTTTTCATTTCTACTATATTTGATCTTTTCTACATCAGCTGAACTGAACTGAACTTAATGCAAAAGTTGAAGCTCAAAGTTCATCTGACTTTGGAGGAAACGGCCTCACCACAGTGTCCATTTAGTAGCTCTAATGAGGCTTTCGATCATATTAGATCGAGCTACTAAATAGACCTTGTAGTGATACTGTATTCTCACATACAAAACTGAATTGACATGTTAGGCTGAAGACCTGTGTCGTCACGCTGGGTCTACATCATACCAGGTGTACAATACAAGCAGCAGCCATCTTGGAGGAACTGTTGTTTCAAGTGGGATGTGCAGCTTCCACATTCCCCACTTGGTCTTACAAGTTTCCTCCAGTGGTGTTTACATTTTCTCTCTGAAGTCGGTCGAGTAGTTTATCACAGAATATGTAATATAACAAAAACACCTGCTGCTAATAATTGATAAATGTCCGACAATGTGAACACCTTTATCCATCCAGTTTGTCTGGTTCCTCTGATATGATGTGAACATGGCTTTAAGTTTCAGCCTTGATGAAACAGACTGTAGCATTAGAGTGTGTGCTTTAGTGCTTGTCTTCTGTCCACAAACGCTGTAAATATTGAGCAGATTATAGGTTTTGTGTTGGGAATGTGTATAAAATTGTATAAGATATTGTTCCTTAGTTATAACGCAATTTTTCAAAATGGTTAAAATGAAATTTTAGTCATATTGTAGTAAAAGTTAAACTTGGTATCAGAATTTCCTCTGTTCGTGTTAATTTTCTCATTTTTATCTTTTACAGATATTTATGAGAGACCATCCCTTCAAGACTGAAGAAAACAAGATCACGTAAAACAAGATTATGAGGTGGCAGAGCAGGATTGTGGCGAAGAAGTCACAGGTTTCAGTCCCAGTGTAGAGGAAAACTATAGGAAGGAAAAGTGAAAGCAGAAACACTCTGACCCTCCTCTCTGAGCTCCAGTAACGTGCTGTACATGGAGCATTTTATTCCCAAGTGATCGCCAGTAGAAAACAGCTGTTTGTGCTGGAAAGCTGCCAGTGTTGACCTGTATCATGCGTGTGTCTGCAAAACAGCGGCAAACTGATGAAGACTTTCAACCTGAGAATCAAATTTTGAGGTTTGATTTTTGTCAAGCTGTGTTACTTACTAAAAAAAGTGATGTCACGTTCAATGACTCGTACTTAACTCTGTGGTCTTAGAATTATTACATATTAGCCATTCATATATAGAAAACACTTAATTGTGGAATTGAGATGACGTTTTTTGTAAATGCACTTATGCTCCAGTCACTGTGAAAAAAATAAATATTTTGCTCTGTTTTCAGTCATATGAGAGTGTGGTGGTGACTTGTTGAAGAATGGTCAAAGAGAGGATAACCTGTAGGACAGATGCAGCATAAATACAAGGGTAGCAAAATAATAAGGGGTTAATATTTTTGGAACAACAGGGTAATACCATGGTAATTACAAATGTAACAGCCTGGTAATATCTTGGTAATAATTTGCGGTAATATTTTTTTTTAAATGGACCAAAGACATGAGGTAATATCAGGTAATGAAATATGGCAGCGAAGGTGGGATAAGGGGGAATAGGTGGCTGATAAGAGATTATATTAGGATGATATGGTGTGTGCTGTAAATAATAATAATTAGATTTTTCACAATATTAATATGAAACAATGCCCGAGTACAATACCTTCAATTACATGGAGCTAACTGTCAAATTTCTATTTATGATTAGCATAATTTTACAAGTTACTAGTCAAAATGTGATTGAAATCTCTTGAATTTGCATTTAGTTTAGTGAGAAATGAAGTCGGACATATTGTAATGTGAATCTGGTCGAGCTGATGTGTGACGGTACATGAGGTCCACTCAGTCAGCTGATTCGACAGCAGGTGAGTGTGTCTCTGTCTGCCGATCCTCTCTGACTGACGGGGTGTGAGCCGGGGCCGACTGCTCTGTTTACCAGGGGTGGATTTGTTAACTCTGCCAGTTTCATACATCCTGGTGTACGCACACACACACATGCACACACACGTATTACATAAACAGCTCTGCCTCTGCTTGTATCTTAACGTTCCTCTTCAGGTGATCTAATGGAGGCAGATTACAAGTGATGAATGTTACTGTTATTGTTGATATAATTTAAGGAGTTAACAGCAAGTGATCTAAACGGTGACACAGAATCACTGGATTGACAAATGACAAGAAAGAAAAATCTACTATTAATAATATAATCATTGCTATTACCTTTACACAAATGGTTAGAATACTACTACTACTGCTTCTACTGTTATTATTACAAAAGGTACTTACACTTACTAGCACTCTTGCTATATTGTTACTACTACTACTACTAAATATAAAAAACACATATAATATATAAGAAGTGTAAAAATCAGCAAATAATTAATTAATAAAATACAAGATGACTAACAGGAAATAAATGTAAATGTGTGGAGACTCTCTGGTTCATGAACTTCAGCAGGAAATCAAAGAAAAATCAACAGCTGACCATGCATCAGCCACATGCTCCCTCCGCTTTACAACTTCATTCCTCTGAACAAACAGTTGAGCCACCAATCAGCTGGGGTCGGGCTGCTAGTTCAACAGTTTGTCTTCACGTCTCGCTCTGACTCTGAGACGACACACAGACGGGATGCAGCAGAGCGCGTCCAGCTGCCAGAAGTGATGAGTGACACCGACTCCGCCGCAGGAATGGACCCCAAACTGAGGTAAGGAGACATGAAGCTCACAGCACTGATGTCGAGTTAACGGGCTCGTTTATTTTATTGACTGTAGTTGAGGTTTTTAAGTCTTTTAACCTAAAGTGAAGGTATGTTAAAAGTCTCAGTTAAGTCTCACTGTGCTCACACTCCTCATTCATTTCAATGAGACAGCTGTGTTGGAGCAGCAGAGGTTTTCGCTTTAATAAATGCAGGATTGTCTGGCAAAAAAATATGAAATCCGCTTCAACTTTTGCTGCAAATTCAGTGTCATCTGGCAGGACACTACAGTGGCCAATCAAATGCGTGCATCCATGTCAATCCATGGCTGAAAATAGTCCCCAACAAATGCACTTCTTTCTGCAGTTTGAGTAATGTTTGTTGAAAGTTACAGCTGTTTTAGGACGTTACTGAGCCTTTTTAAAGCTCTAAACAATTTATGTAAACTATTTTTAAGTTGTGTCTTTAATAGGAACCAGTCGGCTGAGCGCCACAGACAGAGTGAAAGTTTAGAGAGACACTAATCCATTGTTGGTTTTAGTCTTTAATGGGATTTTCTGACAATAACAAAAACACAGAATATCACCAGATTTATCCTTTTAACTTGTGCTGCCTATTGTGTATTATTGTGCATTAATATTAATTAATATATAAGGTAGACTAAATATAAGTGAAAAGGGAAAGGGTAGATTTTAATGGTAGAAAGCCACAGAGCAACCGAGGAGCCTGACGCTAGAAGGTAAATAAAAGATTAATTTATTACAAAATAAAACAAGTAAAATGCAAATATAAAATGGGTCCTACAATGTCCCTTAATAAACAAAATAATAATATAAATTACAAAAAGTATTATGGGGATTGACCACTGGCCCACAGTAATTTGTCAAAACACAAACACCCCGTCCTTCACCGACAAACCACAACGACCAATTTGTGTCGCAAAAGCAGTAAAAAAAAATAAAAAAACAAACAAACAATATGGACAACGTCAAAGTAATTTCCTGATTATGTGAGAGCTCTTTTGTTCATTGTTATTCTGGAAACAGAGTCAGAGATGTCGTAGTTCACTACAGAACAGAAGGTTTATTAGATGTGATCTGATGCACTTCAGCCTTGTGGGTGTGATGTTTGCCGACTAGACAGATAATATTCACTGTTAGTGGTTCACCAGTGAGAAGCTTTGATGCAGTACATTCATAGAATAAGGGATCAGTGGATACTGGAGGAATGTGTACTTTAAACTTATGCAATAATTTATTGTAAAGGTAATAAGTTACAAACGAGCAGTGGTGTTTGCCGCAAGTAGCTGTCCAAGATGGCGGACCTGTTCGCAGACATCGGGCAATGACCGATCCATCTTTATCTTTATTCCACTCTGGTGTCTGATTGGTTGAAAGCAATGTCTGACGAAAGGGAAGAGCTCAGCCAGGTGCAGCTATTTAGTTTTAACATCAAACAACTTAACACTGATGAGAAGAGAAAGCTAATTGGTCGTTCCATTGCAACATCAGCGTGCAGCTGTGGAGCTACGCCCTCCGCCATTTTGGACTAAAATCTATCAAACCTATTAAAGAACCTTATGACAAAGTTTGAACTGACCAGAGTTTAAAATATTGTAACACAGAACCAAAGGAAGCATTTCCTGAGAAAAAGTGTGTGTGCTTGCTGAAAGCAAATCGCTGGTGATTGGCATGTAATACTTTATGCTTTACTGTATGTTGTGGCTCCATGTTTGAGGAGGAGGTTCCTGCATTATTCTCAAATGTAGATGTAGATCATTCTGACTGTTGGAAAACACTGGTGTGAACTTCTTTTTGATACATGAGTAGCTCTTAAATGGAGCAAGGAGGGCAGGTCCCTTTTTTTTTTTTTTTACCTTAACCACAAACTAACACAACACTGTCAAGAAACTGAACCACTGGAACCACAGCTGGTTAAACATGGAGAGAGATAGGAGGAACATATTTTCTTTAGAGCGAAGAGGAAGGAGCTGAGCTCGGCAGTCAGGTTTAATCCACGAGTGCAGAGGTATTTAAAGCCGAGACTGGACATGAGGTCGTGTGGAGAGTGAGGTTATTTGTGAGGAGCTGAAGGATGTTTGGATAAGTCTTTATTTACAGTCATGTCAAATGATAAAGGGACTTCGAGAGAAGAAAAGGCTGTAAAGACTGAACAAACTGAGTTGAGCAGAGGAGATAATTAGTTGCTGGAAATTGGCCAAGGCTATTAATCCTAAAAACAGGGGATGGTAGTGCGCTGTGTTATTCAGCTTTGGTCAGGAGAGAAACCATGTCGTAGCATCAGCAGAGAGAGAGAGAGAGAGAGAGAGAGAGAGAGAGAGAGAGAAGGTGAATAATCCTCTGACATCCTCAAACAGTCAGTGGCCAGAAAAACAGAAAAGCAGAAAGGTTTAATTCATTGAAGTGGAAGCGAAGGATGCGGGATGGATCCGTTTGAGAGTCCTGCAACCCAGCGGCGGTGAGCAGCTTCACTTTACAGCATTGCCTTTTTTAACATGTTGTTCCATTTGGCAAATTTATAGAAGCTGATGACAGAGAGTGATTAACACTGCTCTCAGATCAGTGTCGTCATATTCATAAAGAAAATGTACCCGTAGGGATGAATTGAGAAAAATCTGTATTCTCCGACAGGAATTTATGGACAATACTAACTGTTCCTGCACAATTTTATACAAATTTTATTTTTATTTTATTTTATTTCTTTCTTTTATTTCCAAATATTTTTTGCAGTAGTTAAAAGAACTCAAGTCTTCCATGGTTTAAAACCCCGAGTATTTTAATGCTATATATTTGAGCAAATACCTCAAGTGATTTTTATGCAGGTACATTTCCTTTTATGAAATGTTGAATGCATTTTATTTCAGGAAAATCTAAACTCAAAATGCTTATTGCAATAATTTATAGATACACAATCAGTTAAACTGGTGAAACAGGTTATATATAATCAGATGATCGAGTTTTCTTATTCTGTTAATTTTCTAGTTTTACACTACAGTGATGTAGATATATTATAGCTATAGTACAGATCTGTTCTTCATTCGAACTGCCAACACTGGTTGATTGAAATGTTCCATATGTAGGACTTTTAATCACCACTAGGGGGCAGACATTGTTGATGTGCAGGAATCACGGGCACAACAATGTGTGTTTCTGTGTCTTTTTGTCTTTTTTTCCTGCGATTTACAGACTGAAAAATGATGAGCAGAACACAAAACACATTTCAGGCTTGAGAGAAAAATGATTACAAATTTTTGTTTTTGATCTCCTGTAAAATTACGTAAGAAGCTTTGACTGCCTCTGTGAGTCAGCCAACAGGGCAGGCAGTGAGGACTGAGTTACCCACAACACTGGGTGTGTGTTCAATTTGTTATTTTATGGAAAATTAAAAGTCATAATACTAAATATTTGTCAATGACTCACTAACGTCAACATCAGCAGACACTTGGTATCGTCTGGCTCTCGCTGGTTATAGGGCGGGGGGTGGGGGGTGGGGCTTCCCTTTCGTCTTCAGCAAATAATAATCATGCAACATTTGATTGATGCAGTATGGATGTGTAAACCCTAAAACACATTTAAAGCTAAGTCAGCTTTTTGTGCAGCTATGCTAATACTAACTGGCTGCACTGCGGTAACATGCAGTATGTCACAGGTAGCAGGAAGTAAGAGTTAGAGACTGAAAGTTTTCCTCTTCCTCCTCTGTGAGCAGTAAGGCCAAGCTGATGTTTGGCCTGAAAATGAAGAAGAAGAAGAAGAAGAAGAAGGTCAACACAGACCTGGTCCTGGCAAACAAGGGAGCTGTGGGTAAGGCCCGGAAAACAAACAAAGACACACACACACACACACACTTCCTTATCTTACTACAATGACATAATGCATCCCAAGCCCCTTACCCCAACCTGAACTGTAACAATCTCATAGAGCCATCTAAAGCATTTTGGTCCCTATAAAGTAAAACAACACACACACACACACACACACACACAAAATCTCACAATCTTGGCTGGATATACTGTGTACAGTAGAACACTTATCCCTGTCATATCAGTGTGGGCGAGACAAACCCTTGTCAAACAGTCACATGTTGAATTCTGGAGTGAGAGTGTGTACAGCCACAGTCGTTATGGGTAATTTAAGGTTTCAGGGTCAGAGATCATCAGGCATCACAGACTCTGTTTAACGAGTGCGCTAAAAGAGGTTTTCTAGAGTTTTCTTCTGTGGTTTTAAATGCGTCTGCACCTAACAGGATGTAGGAGCAGGATTAATCAGTATGGACTCAGTCTGACAACAATATAACACTAACAAATAACACTCATGCCACAAACCTAATTTTTGAGACACCAATATCATGTTATGTTGTTAGTGCTAGTCAACTTAAAGGATGGCTGCTAGCCCAGATTTCTCATTGTTTCTTATCAGGAAAATCTTCAACTTCATTCAGCTTTTCTAGTAACAGGAAGCTCAAACAGTGAGATTAATTAAATAGGTCTTTATATAAGTTTTATTGACTTAATTTCCCCTTGTGCAAAATAAGGTTAATCCACGTGTGTGTGTGTATTTCTGTATGTATGTCTGCAGACAGTGAAGCAGAAGTGCCGTCAGAAGAGTCTCCCCTGCTGGAAGGAGAAAACACTGAGGATCAAGCAGGAAGCTCTGCAGTCAGAACCAGAATAATACCACACAACAAGAGGTGTGAGATGTTTTTTGCTCACTACACAACAGTTGTATACAGGTTTAAATGTTTAAAAACATCTCCCGACATGCTGACAAAATAAGCATAAATTCAAATACAATAAACCTGATGTTTGGAACGGCAAACCCTGTCAGTCTCGGGTCCCGCCTGACAATGTGAAAGATCCTAAAGGACCTTGAATCAACATTTCAAAAGGTGACAGTATATTCAGAAATGATCCACCTGAATAAGAGTAAAATATTATGTTGCTTAGTAAAGTTCAACGTCACCAGCTCTGTAAATCCCAGACAGATGAAATCGTGTTCCATTTGGCCAGTTTTGGAAAATAGGATCACAAGGGAAAAAGTGGTTACTGTAGATATTCCTTGTTGATGCATATTGTTGTGATGCAATGCAAGGTGCATGCACATTTAAAGAAAACTAGAGGTTTATTTGCCAAATGCTTCAAGTCATAGTCTAAGAATATACTATTCACTGCTGCCAGTTTTCATATTAAATTCATCTGGTGTTGAAGCAGAATTTTACACCTTTACTTGGTACATTCATAGTCATCATTTCTTCATCTTGGCGAGTTTTGTGTGTGTTGGTGGTTTTTAATGTGGATTACAGGTTATTGTATATTTGCAACAGCTAATTGATCGTAAATAACTGTTTATTATTATAATTTTTGTATCCACACATCTCTGTGTTGCTGTGTTTGATAATGACCTGTGCAGTAAAACTTCCACAGGTCCAAACTGAAAACTCGCGTCCAGGAGAGTGAATGGAAACCACAGAGCTTCCAGGTAACATCATACAGAACTCACATCAATGGACCATATTTGGGTTTTATGTTATTTTGAAATTTAAATAATAAGAGAAAACAAAATTAAACGCAACACAACTGACCATTTTAATGCATAAAGACAAAAACGGAAAGGACAAAATATCGCGCATTTATAATGTATACTTATCTAATGAAAGAAACAATTAAAAAATGTTTTTGTATGGAAGAAAATATGTACAATATAACAGCAGTAGTCTTTTTTAGGCCTATTTGGAACTAAATGTTGACAAAACCTTTCTCATGTGTGCAGTGAGATATTTTTTGTCCGTCTCACAGATTTCCATTAACATCACTGAGGCCAGGCAGCTGGTGGGGGAGAACATCGACCCCAGTGTGGTGATCGAGATCGGTGATGAGAAGAAACAGACGTCAGTCAAAGAAGGAACCAACGCTCCTTTTTACAATGAGGTCGGAAAAAATTAGGATGGCTCAGTGACTTGTCTTACAAACGTCTTAATGTATGTGTATAATATGAGTTTGCTAACTGCTCTCCTGCTCTTTCCTTTAGTATTTCGTGTTTGACTTCTTCGCCCACAAAGAGGTCTTCTTCGACAAAGTTATCAAGCTCACGGTGAATAAAAAGAGTAGATGAGTGGTTTAAAAAAATGGCCATTACTGACAGGTTTAATTTCTGTCAGAATCTTTTACTTATTTACTTTTTCTCTCTGCAGGTGATGCACTCTAAGATGCTGCGGAGTTTCTGTATCGGCTCCTTTAAGCTGGATGTGTGGACAGTCTACAAACAGCCAGGTAACGACGCTCTACCGAACGTGTCATGGTGCATGAATTACTTCTGTGACTTCAGTTTGTGGTGATGGCTCTTTCTTTTTCCCCCAGGTCACCAGTTTGTCAATAAGTGGGCCATGCTGACCAATCCTGGTGACATCAGCACTGGGGTCAAAGGTTATGTCAAGTGTGACATCAGCGTCTCAGCAAAAGGAGACTCCGTGCAACCCGGTCCAAAAACGAGTGATGCTGAAGAGCAGATAGATAAGTATGACGCCTTTCTTTTTTCTAAACGTTGTTTTGGAGTATTCCTACATGTATACAATACATCCTTTAATCATGTGTTAACAGAACTCATTATGCTTTTAAATTGTATTGATTTGTCTTCTTTCTAAGGGTGCCAAAGATATAAGGGTCGAATTTGAGATGTCGAATTGCATCTCTTCATACGCAGATGACACTCTGCTGTTTTTATATAACATTTGACCAATCAAGGATGTATTTTATACATTTAGACCTGTAGCCTTGCTGTAATTAGCTTCCTCACTGATTCGACTGGGATGTAATATTATTAATATTTGTCTGTTGCTGTGTGACGTCCTTTTCCTCAGGAACCTGCTGATACCAGAGGGTTTTCCCTCCGAACGACCCTGGGCCCGTTTCTGTGTGAAGGTGTATCGCGCTGAAGGTCTTCCCCGGAACAACTCCAGCATCATGGCCAACGTCACCAAGGCCTTCATAGGAGATAACACGGCACTCATAGACCCATACGTAGTGGTCAGCTTCTTCAAACAAGTGGTAGGTTGAATATCAACAACTATATGATGATTTTTTAATTTTTTTTTTTATTATACATCCATCGAAGATGTAGGTTTAAAAGTAAAATAAAGTTTAATACGGATGTTCTTGTTGGGGAGAAGAGGCTCAGAGTTGTACATGAGTTCTAATACAGAGGTGTAGTTGCCTTTTAAAGTTAAATTAAAGTCTAAAAGAAGTCTCCTTACCTCACCTCTCAGGGTCGCACATCCACTCAGAAGTCCACAGCAGACCCGGTGTGGAACGAGCAGATTGTCTTCACGGAGATGTTTCCTCCTCTGTGTCAGAGACTGAAGATCCAGGTCTGAACGTTATTACGTGGGAGGGGCAGGGCCGACACCTAAGAATACATAATATTCAAATGTATGATTACATTATACACTGTATAAATGTCCCAGGACTCTGGCTTGTCTCTCCTCATAGGTCTGGGATGAGGGAAGCATGAGTGATGTTGCCATAGGAACCCATTACTTTGACCTGAGACGCATCTCCAACGAACAGGATGGTGACAGAGGTAAGGAGAGGTGAAGGGTCAGGGATGAGGAACAGAGAAAAAGTAATGAAGGA